>NC_056748.1:595458220-595519633 GCF_019279795.1 Protopterus annectens
AACTGGCTTGAACTACCCCATCTACCTCATTTACCTACAACTCACCATTACCCACAAGCTCATGTTTAAACCTACAAATTGTCCATCTCTCACTACATCCTTAAAACCCTATATACCCAACTGCCCACTCAGATCCATAAACCAAAATCTCATTCTGGTCCACAAACCCATATGATCTCCTGGCCATCTACTAATTTCCTACTCCTTAGCTAAACTGTGGAACACTCTCCTCCCTCACATATGCAACCTACCAAACCATACTAATTTCAAATCTCAGCAATCCTCTCATCTAACAGCTAAATGGGAATGGCCATGTCACACTCCAACATAAACCCCGTTCTTCCCTGCACTGAAATCATCTCCTATTATCACTATTGCCTTTTGTCATCCTAAAACATTCTCATCCCCTACCTGGGACTGAATTGCTCTGTAATCTAATGTATATACTTTCAATAACAAATAATTTGGTGCTTCTTCAATAAAAATGGTTCAACTAACCACAAATGGATTGTAGCTATGGTTTAAAGGTTAACTCACTTAGAGCTTAAGTCACATAGTGTTCTTCTGTTAATGTTGCATTTACCTAACCTGCAAAGGTCTAGTAATCCTCATGTTTTCAATGTTAACTCTCTAAGTGCTTATTACATAATGTATTATTCTTCTGTAATGTTTAGCTGTTCTGTATGAACTCTGTTATTCCTTTGTAACATTTAAATTGCAATGTCTTGGAGCTTTTCACCCCGGACATCCACTGAAAAGGGTCTCTTTATGGCCCAGTGGACTTCCCCCAGTCATCAAATTTAAATAAATAAAATAAAATATAGGTTCACTTTATAATCTAAAAATACTGAAATATCGAATTTCAGTATCTTGAGACTAATAGCGAATGCCAAGTTATGCGAAAGACCATATATCCGAATTTGGAAACGTCGAATTAACGGATATGGTGGTGCGCTGCATTACTGGACAGCTGGAGATTCACGTAAGTGTTTATATTTTAAGGGTTTTGGGTAGGGATTTTATTGTGCGTTAGTGTGGTGGGAAGTTGTAGATGTAGGTTAGGGTCTGTAGGTAAGAGCGTGTGTCTAAGTGTTAAGAATGGTGCTTGTATGTATGTGAAGTGTGTTTGTGCGAGGGGAATGTAGAGTATGTAGTGGTGGGTTTTGTGTCTGTGTCATTTTTAGTGTGACCTCGGAGTTGGTATTTATAAGTAGCGGGGTGGTAGGTGCTGCAGCCCCCCACACAAGGGGTGTGGGGGGGCTTGCCCTCCTGCTTATATGTAGGGTAGGGTGTGTGTCTGTGTTGTCTTGTGTGTTTTGTTTGTTGTATTGTGGGGAGGAAGGTGCATGCGTGTTTGTGTGGTGTAGGGTGTGTTTACAAGTCACTGTTTTGGAGTTTCGGTATTTTGATTTTTCAGCTGTATAGTCGAGATGCTGAAATTCGATAGTTCAGTATTTTGAGATTATAAAGTGTATATATATATATATATATATATATATATATATATATATATATATATATATATATACATACAGTGAATATAAAAAGTTTACACACCCCTGTTAAAATGCCAGTTTTTTGTGATATAAAAAAAAATGAGATAACAATAAATCATTTCAAAACTTTTCCCACCTTTAATGTGACCAATAACCTGTACAATTCAATTGAAAAATAAACAAACGTGTTAGGGGAAAATATAAAAAATGTACAATAAGCTGGCTGCACATGTGTGCACACCCTTAAACTAATACTTTGTTAAAGCACCGTGCCACCTTTTGATTTAATTACAGCATTCACTCTTCTTGGGTACATACCTGCCATGAGAGAGACTCTGATCAACCCCAAATAAAGTTCAACTGTCCTAATAGAATTTTCGGACTTTTACTCAGTTGCCTGCTACAGCAAAAGCCACGATTCACAGAGAGCTTACAAAGCATCAAAGGGATCTCATTGTTGAAAGGTATCAGTTAAGAGAAGGGTACAAACAAATTTCCACAGCATTGGATATACCATGGAACACAGTGAAGACAGTCATCAAAAAGTGGAGAAAATATGGGACAACAGTGACGTTGCAAAGAACTGGTTATTCAGACAAGACGAAAACTGGTCAGGGAGGCTGCCAAGAGACCATCAGCAACACTGCAAGACCTGCAGGAATTTCTGGCAAGTACTGGTTGTGTACTACATGTGACAACAATCTCTCATATTCTCCATATGTCTGGGCTATGGGGTAGGTTTGCAAGACAGAAGCTTTTTCTTAGAAAAACATCCAGGCCCAGCTAAAATTTGCAAAACAATACATCAAGCCTCCCAAAAGCACATGGAAAAAAATGTGTTATCGTCTGATGAGACCAAGGTTGAACTTTTAGGCCTTAATTCCAAAAGGTATGTTTGGTGCCATAACAGCACTTTGCTTCACCAAAAAATCACCATCCCCACAGTGAAGCATGGTTATGGCAGTATCATGGTTTGGGATTGCTTTTTTTCAGCTGGAAATGGGGCTTTAGTCAAGGTGGAGGGAATTATGAACAGCTCCAAATACCAGCCACTTTTGGCCCAAAACCTTCAGGCATCTGCTAGAAAGCTGAAGATGAAGAGGAATTTCACCTTTCAACACGACAATGACCTCAAGCATACATCCAAATCAACAAAAGAAAGGCTACACCAGAAGAAAATTAAAGTTTTTGAATGGCTCAGACCTAAATCCAATAAAAAAATCTGTGGGTGTGACCTGAAGAGGGCTGTGCACAAGAGATGCCCTAGCAATCTGACAGATATGGAATGCCTTTGCAAGGAAGAGTGGGCAAATATTGTCAAGTCAAGATGTACCATGCTGATAAGACTCCTACCCCAGAAGACTGAAAGCTGTAATTAAATCAAAAGGTGCTTCAACAAAGTATTAGTTTAAGGGTGTGCACACTTATGCAACCAGCTTATTGTACTTTATTTTTTATATTTTTTCCCCTAACAGTTTTGTTTTTCATTTGAATTGTACAGGTCATAGGTCACATTAAAGGTGGGAAAGGTTTTGAAATCATTTATTGTGGTCTCATTTTTTTTATATCGCAAAAACCTGACATTTTACCAGGGTGTGTAAACTTTTTATATCCACTAATTATATATATATATATATATATATATATATATATATATATATATATATATATATATATATATATATATATATTACACACACACACACACACACACACACTCTCAAACATCTGTGGTGAATGGAAAGACATTTTTTTTTATTTAATTAATAAATATATTATTTACAGCGTTGCTAGCAGAGATGACCTCTGCAGGGTGTGGAGATGTGAAGCTTTGCTTCCCCTGAATAAAATACCGCATACGCTAATTACTTTTTGATATGCAATTTTTAGTGTAGACTCCTTGTCATGGCCTGGTCATCAGCAGGATGTGCTGCATACTGTTTGGGTACTTCAAGTAATATTCTACAGCAGTCTCATCTTCTCCCTGCACTATATACTCCCACACCAACTGCCTTATGAAATAATCCTCTCTGAAATGATTCAGTAGTGTTTCAATGTTCCAAACACTCAAGATGGTTATTCCTCCAATCGACTATTCCTTCCCAAAAAAAGGGGTTCTTCACATCTGGCCAAAAGTTAGTTTACTTTTTACCCAGGCCTACTGTCCTGTTTCTATCCCTTTACCCATCTCCTATGATGTCTTAAAATATACCACTCTCTCTTCTGTATCAAAATGTAACCTATACAAGCTGTACTTCAGCTTTATTGCTGGTGAACTCAAATGTTACAACTTCTGACTTATTTCTATGCAATTATGCAGCGTTATGAAAAGACATGAACATGTTCCCATTTCTTTGCAACTTATAATGTGTATGAACTTTGTAACTGAAATTTTCAGCATGTGAAATGTACAGCAGACATAAAACAGGAATTATAATTGGTGTACCCTTTGATTCCAAGATCTGTGAGTATTCCTAGGACAGGAAGTCAGAGGCCATAAAAGAACAATTAAATGTAGTGGTTTGATAACATATGTATGACTTCCCACTGTATGGCTCGGCTACCAGATTGACCACCACAAAAGCTAGCAAGTACAACTGGTGCACGGCATACCCAAACTTAAATAAACCAAAAATGAAAAAGCCAGCACTCGGAGGCAAATGAAGTTTTATTCCTTTCCCTTCAGACCGGTTTCGGTAACAAACCTTCTTCAGTGATGGTTTGTTACCGAAACCAGTCTGAAGGGAAAGGAATAAAACTTCAGTTGCCTCTGAGTGCTGGTTTCAGCTACCAGATTGGACAGATGATCTAGAAAGCAACTGCATGTGATGCAGGAATTAATCTACTTACCCAGACTTCTCTGGTCATAGCCCAGTGATATTAACAAGAAGAATAGATACTTGTATTGTTACTGCTCATTGGTATGTTAGGATTTTCTTTGTAGATGGGAGAATGCTGAAAAAAATTGTTATTCTTTAATGCAGTGGTATTACCAAGATGTATGGAACAAAGAGAAGGTAGGCATATGAGATGGGATTAAAGTCTCTGTCAGAGTTACTGAAAGAATACAAGTTAAGAGGTATAAACAAAGCTCTTAAACCAGTCATGGAGCAGGTTATTAGAGATGCACAGGTCAAAACTAGGGAAAAGGGATATAGCTAAGGAGTTAGAATACTGTATGAAAAAGATTGTAAGCATATTAAATTATAAGACAAAGTAAAGATGTCGCAATGTAAACCACAAAGCGTCTCCAAAAAAAATCCGTCTCAGACCAGACAGAAAATAAAATGGTTGAGGATCCCTCTAAAATACTGAAGGTGTGGGGGTGGAAGCATAGTTGGTGTGGGGCAAAGGGGGTAGATGTCCCAGGCACACAGTATTAGAGGTGCAACTGGTAGATAATTTCTTTCTTTTTTTTTCCATGTCTGCCCCTCAAGTAAACAAAGGCAGGCAGTAGAGTAAGAGGGTGTTACAATCTGACACTCCTTAGGACAGGAATACCAAATTAGATTTTTTATTTATTTTATTTTTTTTTGCTGTCACATAGTGCATCAGAACTTTAAGTGCTCATTAGGAGAAGAGGAAGGAGTGCTAGATGGAGGACCTGATAATTCTGCTTAGGAAAGAAGAGAGGAGTGCCAGATCAGACTTTTTGTTATGCTCCTCAACCAAGAGTTGAGAAGTACTTCATCAGCCTGTAGCACTGGGCATCAAATGAACTAGCTACAACTCTGTTTAGGGGTACTATTCCTGGGTAGAAAGGAGGGTTAGATGGTGTAGTGTACAAATGTATAAGTCTCTCTCAAAAAACAGATTACTTCTCCTTACACAGGGGAAGCCTTGGTTACTAATAAGGGAGATTATGGAAGAAGAGCTGGAGACAGCTCAATGAGAAATGACAAATGGTAAGACACCAGCGCCTAAAACTAACTCTTAGGGTATACCTAAGCTGTGTTCAACAGTTTTATAAACATTTCCTGCTACTGGTGAATAGTACTCTTAGATTCTTTGTATCAGACGTGGTTGAGGTGACACCTAAGCCTGGAAAACATCTCTTCCAGAGTCGTATCACCCATCCTCAAAATTAACCACAACTATAAAATCCTTCACTTATATTAGGAAAAAGGATACAAACATGTCTTCCAATGGTTATTCATTCATGCATATCAAATTGGATTTGAAGGGTAGGGGCACTACAGGTAATTTTATTAAAACCAAGAATAAAGAGTATGCTAAGCAGACATTAGTTTTAGTTAATTTTGACTATGAAAAAGGCATTTGAGAAAGTAGACTTGATGCACTTTCACACTCTTCTACAGCCTGAAGGTTTTATAAAGCAGATTTGGAGAGGTTTGTAATTCTTGTATAATAGTTCTACTGCTAGGTTTAGAATTGGTTCTACGTTGTCAGACCCCTTTCTCAAGGAAAGAGATCCATATTGCTTTTAATAGGATCATAGGTGTGTACTAGGTCAAAAACAAGTAAGGCCTATTAAGCCTAGCCATGCATCCCAAAATTCTGACAGGTTCTGGTACTCTTAATAAGGCTTGGGAGATGAACCATTTACAGGCTATCTGTGTGCATTAGAGACATGTGTATCAAACCAGTGATGAATTTCCTATTATGATCCAATTATCCAAGTTACACTTTAATTGGGTTAGGGAGCAACTCTGCTTCACATGGATGGGAAGTCTGTTCCAGAGAATGAGTGGTTTCTGGGATACATACGTGTCTCTCCAGCATGTCCCGTTTATATCACAGGTTTAAATCTTTAGAATGGGTAATTCAGGTGCAGTTTGATTTGTAGATATTCTGGCCAGGCATAGAACTCCCCTCAACAGCCTATAGCTGATAGAATACAGGGGTAAAGCTTTGAGGCAGTTTGCACAGGACATATTTCTTACACCCTGTATTCTTTTAGTGAGAAACCGCTGTGGAGTTTACAGTTGCTGGATGTGCCTGGTTAGGTACATACCAAAGGGGGCACTGTACCCAATGATTGTTTGGCTATATTCAGCATTCATCAGATCTACAACGTCCTTGGATCTAGGATGCCATACCTTTATTTATAAGTTAAACAAAACAGAATGATTTTCACAGTACTTTAAACAAGTCATGGTCAAAGGCTAGATTATTGTCTGTCCCCAAGACCCTGACTACTGGATCAACTTTTTGGAGTGTGCTGTCAACATATTTACCAAGGTGTGGATGACTTCTGGAAGGATACCATTATGCATTTCTTTGCATTCAGTTTAAGTCCAAGGCTTTGACACAAGTTGTCAGTCCTTCCGAAAAATATCTGAGTCAGTGGGGGAATCAAAGACTGCTCTTAATTTGTAATCATCTGCTAATTTAGTCAACCAGATGCCATTGACATCATAGTTGTAAATGCAAAAAAGGACATGTCCCAGGACCAATCCCTGAAGGGACTCTGCTTATGACTGGCCTTTTTGTAGAGGTAGACTCCCCAATTCTAACTTCCAGGGTCTTATTTCTGAGCCAACCGGCTATCTGCTAGGTGATAAAAGGGTCTGTACTGAACCTCTTAAGTTTGTCAACAATGCCTGAGTAGGGTATTATGTTAAATGTCTTGGCCAGGTCAAGGCAGGCAGTGTGAATCATTTTTCCCTCACCCATTGCTTTGGTTACCTTCTCAAAGTCCACCGGGTTAAGTAGGCATGTCCTGCTCTTGCCAAAACCGAAAACTGGGTAGGGTCCAATGTCTGGTGGTTTCCTATGTCATTAGTGATCATTTCCATAACAATTCTTTCCATGGCTTTACATACAAGACTAGTGAGACTTATGGGTCTGTAGTAGGCCCACCTTTGTGCAAAGGGATGACTATTGTTGCTCTCCATTCATGAGGTGCAAAGCCTGTTTGGAGATGAAGATTAAATAGTGACTCGAGAGGCCTAGAGAGGTCATGGTTCATGCTATTTAGAAGGCATCTTGATATGTCTGGGACCATTGATGCAATGTTTTTAGCCTTAGAGAGGGCATTGAGGATGAGTTCACTAGTTATAGTTGGGGGAGATGTATTTGATGGTATTTCCTGAGGGGAAGACAGGGGTAAAGAACAAGCTGAATTTATCTGCCAATAGGTTTCCTTTATCCAATGGCTCAGTATAGATGGCTCCATTAATAATGAGCTCTTCACATAACTGTGCATTGTCTTTGAGGTTGCAGACATAGCTAAACAATATCTTGTGGTTGTCCTTGGCCTGGAAGGCCAAATTTACCTCAAATTTGGCTTTGCTGGACTTAATTTTATGAGTGTGTTTTTATCTTGCTGAGTGCCTACACCTGTTAATTTTTGCCATGATTTTCTTACTTCTGTTATACAGCATATTGATACAATTCTACCAGTGTGGTTTATTTCTTTGAGTTAGTTCTGTACTTCCTCCTGGTGGGTACAGCCGTCTCAATGCAGCTATTAACATGCTTCGATAGAGTTTCTGTGTACAGTTCCACATTGGCAGCAGTGTTCTCAGGGTTTATGGGGACTTATTTTCCTAGGTTTTCACTTTCTCACTTTGCAACACACTACTATACACTTTGTAGAGACTCGCCAGGGGTTATTTTGCTACTTTTAGATGATAGGCTAAACCATGGAACTGACCACCGTCCCTATGCCCCCACTCCAAGGATTGTCCAGTGACAGTTACTTAGCCATTAGAATCAAGATGTGGTGATGCTATAGAAAGCAGTAAATGAGTAAAGATAATCATTGATAGTAGGAAAAATACAGCCAACAAGTATAAAGAAACCTGGTAGGTACAGTTAAACTGTCATACTTCATGAGAGCTGAGAGTACCAAGATACACTACCAAGTCAAGATACTTCCAGTATTTTTGATGTCAGTGCCTGTTTATTTTATACTCCCTCCAGACAAGTATCTACATATCCCAGTGATAGCAGAATTTGTTAGCGGTGTAAGAATCTGTCAGATTACTTGCTCCATATTTTCTTTACATGTGTGGATTTAAGATAATTTAAAGAAGACCCACAAGATCTGTAGGATAAAGTCTGTGAGAAACAAGTGAAACTAATGCCTGGGTTGTTTCAGACCGATGGAAAGTCAGTTCACCTACGAGTCTAGAAAATAATACTGTAATGTGTTTACTAATGTTATCTATGAAAAAAAAATATAACTGGGCAATGGAAAAGCTATTCCCCTTGAAATATAGGAAAGTGATTGGAAAGCCGAATGAGCTGTGGATGATTCAAATGGCATCAGTCAAGAGGATGGGCAATGCTAAGTTTAACTCTAGCTAGCTTCCCTGAAAGCCGTAAACAGCTAAAGCATAACTAAGCTACAGTGCTGAAATAATTTTTACATTATCTATGGATACAAAGAAGTGTGGGAAGGACAATAATCACATTTTAATTTTTTTATTCTTCTTTTATAATAATGAGGTTACTGTATTAACTTGTATTACTGTTTTATGAGTGACACAAAAGTTTAAGTTTAATTACCAATCAAAAAAGAGATTAAAGCTAGAAGTCAAATGTCTGCTGCTTGAGGCAGATAAGAAATGCAGCAGCTGGAGGAACAAAAGACAATCCCATCATCAGAGGGCTATGCTAAAAGTTTAAGTCACGTCAGTATGGAGAAGGTGACAAGGAAATTACAAAAATAGTTCCACAGCATAAACAGGTAGATGAGCAAAAGTATTATTTGAGCATTTGAAGGGATAGGTCTTATGAACACCGAATCAACCAAGGACAGTGGGTGAAGTAATGGCTGAAGGTTTTTTTTTTTTACTCCTCTGCTCATGAGCAAGTCAGTGCATGTGACATCAAAAATGACCGACACAGATTGATTGAATTGTGATAAAACTGTGAGGCTCCCGAATCATATTAAAAAGAATTCAGAGAGGATAAAAGCAGTTGGCAGTATGTCATTTTACTGCAGAAACAGGTGAGCAAGAAAAGTCGCTGTATTTGAAAGGCAAGTAGAAATTTTGGAGAGTACACTGTCTGAGGACAAAGGAATCTGGATGGCAGACTGGGAAGTAATATTGCTGAGATGATAGGTAAGAGGAGAACTCCATCTAGTGACCATGTATCAATGCACAAGAAGGAAGTACCTAGCACTATACATGGGTATAAGGAGACCCTTGAGTGTCAGCCGATACCATGGCATCAGGTTCCATTTGCAAAGGAATTCTAGCACACAAATGGATTTTGGGCTCAGATGTTTTTAGTACAGTCAAATATGGATGTACAGTATTAACATCTGCTAAAATAATGTGGAGTTGAGAGAGTGGGCAGCACTATAACAATAGTAGGTTTTCTTGAGAAACTGCTTTATCAAGCTACTATGCATCTACTACTACTACTGTAGAAAAGGGTTCAGCATGAAACACTAGTGTTTAGGCTGCACTGGTTGAAATGCAGCAACAATTTCCCCAGGCAATTCATTCCAGTTAGAGCCTTGGGAGGGAAAACTTTTCAGATACCATTAGCTACAATTAACTTGGACTGGGAAGGTGGGCAAGCGAAGTAGCAATAAAGCAGTAGCTTAACAGCACAATGGATGTTTAATAGGAAAACATTTTTGATATTGTAATACATCATGTACATATGGTTATATGCAGCCAGGCATGAAGACAAGCATAAGATAAAGGCAGCAGCTGTAGGTCCAACCACTGCCCACACTTTCAAACAAGGCTGGTCATACAGTTATTTTTGGCTGGGGAATAATTATTAGCAGAAGGCCTGAGACACAGCAGTTGAAACTTACTTGACTAACTGGTAGGGTGTGCTTCACGGGGTAGCAAGGCTGAGTTGAAAGCACCACTGCCAAAAAATGCTAGCTATCCACTGGAAGGGAAACTGGGGAGGGTTGCAAAGAAAGGATGAGACAGGTTAAGTTGTCAGACTCTACTGTACTGAATTTGAAGAAGGCAACCCGGGATGTTCCAGTATCCTTAAGGATAGGGAGAGTTAGTATAATGGGATAAAAGGCTATTGTACCTAGAATGGAACTTGGAGGACTAGAGGAGAAAGTAATAAAGCAGCTATTAGCACCAAGGACTGAACTAATAATTTTGACCATAGATGACTATATTCCCTTTTCAAGCATTATAGGCATAAAGTGTACAAAAAAGCTTATGCATAATTTATATTCACTAGGTGCTGCAAAAAAATTAGTTCTCGTACTTTAAGACCTCTGCAAAGCTCCATTGGCAAGACAATGCTGAAGCCATTTTGATGCCTTTGCTATGGAATCAATTTCAGAGAGTAGATATGGATATTTAAGATCCTCATAGTACCCCGAACTCCACAGATATGATGCATATCCTGATGGGTGAGACAGACATAGCATGCTGTTAGCTACCCTGAGTTGGTGTTTTTGTCCTCTGCTGAGGCAGAAAGTGTGTTACATGCTCAGTTAATAATGTTCTTAGTTTTCCTAAAAGAAATGCTGTTAAATGCTGGATTCAGTTTCTTGTCAGACCTACTCGCTTGTTTGTGGAAGCAATGTAGGATAAAGACTACCACTTTCCATAGACAGCCCAATTGTCTGATGGAGGGGTTTAACTCTACACTAAAGACCATTCTGACACTTTAACAGACCAGTAAAGGTGGTAGCAAGACAGAACTGCTCCACCTCTGATTTGCATTCAGAGAGGTATCCAAGGAAACCACAGAATTTTCACCCTTAACTGTATGGTAACAAGATATGGAAGCCTCCAGGCCTCATTCATTGTGAGATGGAGGTTGAGTGTCATTCCCATAAGGATTCTTTTGTGTAATATGTCCTAAACATAAGATTTTTACTAATGACATAAAGAGTTATTACTCTTGACACCTGCAGTACGGGAATGTCAGCATTTGGGGATCCCTTTTGGGTTATATGAGCTCAGCAAGATGAGCTTTGGGGTAAAGAATGCCTCACAGCCTTTCCAAATATGGTAGATCACATCATACTTTATGGTCTGAGTTCTTGCATATCTTGGTGATAGTAAAATCTATACCCAGTCTTGGAAAGGGCATGGTCAGCATTTCAGGCTGGGTTGGGTGGAATCAAAAAATATCAAATAGAAATGGCAACTGTGTCTTATTTGGAGGGTACATCTTCAGGTAGCAACAAATACTTGAAGCACAATTCATCAATGAACACAATGTTGACCACCATTTGTAAAGTGCGTGTGAACAGAGATTCCTTTACTTTTGAGATTTGTCCCTTTGAGTTGGAATATACAAGTTTGGGGGATGCTGGGAGGCTTGCCTCAGGCAAAAATAAAATAAAAAAAATAAAAAAGCATGTGTAATTTAATTTTTTCACCCTTATGTCCCTTGGACATGAGCTTCCTGTGTTTTCACGTCTCAGCATTTGAGGTTCCCTAGAGGACCCTGGGCCACAGAATGGGTGGTGAAAATTTTCATCCAGAATGTACGCCATTCCAGCATGTCCTATCTTTTGTACTTATCAGCGGGTGAGGGTGTAAGTAGACACAGTAAGGTACTACAGGAAGTATGTCTCGTACTTCAGTACAATAGCTACTGCTTTACAGATCTTGTGGAAGGATATACCAAATAAAGTTGCCTGGACTCAACCATGTGAGAAGGTAATATGAATATTAAAAGAGGCCTGGAGTGGAAGCTCTGGCAGTCTCGACTAAAATCAATTTATTCTGCATGGTGATACATCATAAAGCCATGGGATGGGAGCTTTATTTACCCATGTTTGCTTACAGTGAGCACACCCCAAAGTGGATTGTCAGCCTCAGACTTCAGGCCAAGAAGAAACTTAATAAATTTATAAAAAGTGAGTGATTGGGCTCTAAAAAAAGTCCATCCTTCCTGGACAGTTATAAACCATAACCCTTAAAATAGTTACACAGAGAGCAAAAACTGTAAATTGGGAAGCTCCATAGCTGGAATCTAGATCTGATGTTTTACAACATGACTACAAAGCATAGGAGTAGTATTAATGATAGAAATCCAGAAGGCTTGTCAACAAATGGGGAGGGGTAGTGAACTCAAAGACTGTATTCTTATTTAAAGCATTGGTTTTTTTTTTTTAGAGTGTCTATAGAGGTCTTATAGAACTTGCAGTAGATAAAAATATGCAAGACCATCTTTTTGTATGCAGTGTTTATCTGCAATACAGGCTTTTTTCATTGACTTGAAATAAACACACAACCTTTCTCTATGCAATATATACACATATATATATATATATATATATATATATATAATTTTTTTAGAAATTTGACATTTTAAATGAAGAATGTAGGTGCATTCTAACTGGGAATACTGCAATTATATATTGTATGTATACGTGTGTGCATGTATATAATGTGTATATAACTACACACACACATATATATATATATATATATATATATATATATATATATAGATATATATATATTGTGTTTTTAGGCATTGATATGGTTGTGGGGTTACACCTTTCGGATAATAATAAGCATAGGATTTTAGATAAAGAACGATTATGGATTACTAATTTGGGAGCTTTACATAAACTTGAATTAAATGGATATTGGGGATGAACTAGGTGGGTGTTTATATTGCACTTTTCATAACTTATTTTGTTGTGGGAAGTTTCAAGTTGATTGTATTATGTACATAGAGATATGTGGTATAATAAGATAAAAACATATACAACTTATATGTTTGTTGTTAAATTAATTTTATATGCATTTATTTTTATTTAATATATGCATGCTGGTTATAGGAAGTTATTTAATATATTTAGGTATATGTATATTTTTTGTATATATTAGTTTGTGATTTGTTTATAATATATTGTGTCATAATGGTTACTGCAGCTGTAATATGTTTGTGTATTTAACTGAAGAGAGACGGAATGTAATTACACACTGAGGATGCCAGAGGGTGCAACCGGATATAGTCTGTGTTTACTTCACTAGTTCCACTGCTGAGAGATGGTGTAACAAGAAAAAAATATAGAGCTATTTTAAGCTCATTTAAAAGTGTGTCCAGACTCATTTTTTTGCCTGTATTAGGCATTTTTTACTACTGGAAGCTTTACTGGGTCAAGTGCTGGTATATTTTTTTCTTGGTGTTGTAGATATATATATATATATATATATATATGTGTATATATATATATATAGATATATATATATAGATATATATATATATATATATATATATATATATATGTGTATATATATGACACGATGTGAATACCAATTGGTTGGACAAATTCTAACTTCACTACATCAAACATGAGCTAATAAATAGCCCCATATATTATAGCAAGACATCAAATTGTCCAATGTTCAATACTAATTTGTCTATTATCTGGAGATTCCTAAATATCCTCCCCTTAGACGATACTGTAAATGAATTCAGTGCTACTTTCCTAGACTGCCTTGCACCTCCTAAAAGGAAGCACCTAAAATCCAACAACAAGAGTAGAACACTAATGCAAGATAGAGAAAAAGAATGACAAAAATAAAAAACAATATCTTGAAAACTCCAGAATTCTTCAAAATTGTACTAAAAAGCAAATTAATATGACAGAAAACTATACTAACAACTTTCAAAATAGAAAACTCAACCCTAATAATGCTGGACAGCCATTAAAAAATCTTGCATCCCAGCCATAAATTCAACCTTAATCCCTCTCCCAATAACATCACTTGAAACAACAATACAAGTCAACTATTTCACAGACAGAGATGTAGTTAGAGATCATGTACTAACTGAAGATTCCTCAACATCTAATTGTAACCTTGGCCAGCAGCCATGTACTACCACATACACTTCACCTTCAAACCTGTGGCCACATCCTATATAAAATAACTCAAACCATGCTCTGCTTTGGCTTATTACCTTCGAAGTGAAAATCTTGAAATATCAGCTGAAAGCATTGCCTACCCTGTCTCAATCCTTATAAATGTGTCATTTCAGGAATCCTATGTTCCTTCTTTCTGGAAAAGGACACATTATCCAACTGCACAAAGGAGGAAGTTCAACATACATTACTAACTTTCAACATGAAGCAAAATCTTAGCTCCCCTCCCCCAAAATAGTTGAAAAATGTATTCAAAAACAATTGCTAAACTACCGCCTGCAGGAAGAACTGCTGTTCTCCACATGGCTTCCATCCTTCCTATAGTACTAACACTGCATTTCTAACTTATATAGATACTGTCAATAAAACTAGAGTTAATGACAGACTTGTCTACTCCTTATTTCTAGACTTCTCTAAAGCCTTTGACACAATTTGTCAAAGCAAACTTATACTTCAACTTTCCTCATTAGATCTCTATCATCTTACTCGTCTTTGGTTCAATAGCTACCTATACAAAAGGTATCGGTCAGTAAAATGGCACTCCACCCTCTCTCCATACCTCTCAGTCACCATCGGTGTACCACAAAACTCTATCCTTGGTCTCTTCCTCCAACACTCTCATCAATAGCCTCTATACATCCGCACAACCGGTCCCCGTAATACAGTAAGCAGATGACTCCACAATCATTTGCTCATCTGACAACATGGCACACCTCCAAATAGTTACCCAGGAAGTTTTAACAGCAACTGAAATATGGCTCAACCTCCCATCTCATGATCAGCCCTGACAAACTATTTTTTCCAAATCCCTCTCTCATGAAATAAAAATGTAAAGACTTTTCTCGATAATACAACCATTAAAGTCACTTCTCAGAACAAATTATTAGGGATGATAGTGGATAATGATCTTAAATATGATCTGCATATACAAAATTGCATAAGAAGAACTCAAAACCCGGGAAGGTTTATAGACCCAAAACCTCTCTGATGCAACTCAAGCTACACTTGCCACTACTTATCTCCTCCCCACACTTCTTTATGGTGCTCCCATCCTTACTAACCTTTAAGCATCACGAAAATAAGAACTTGAGCAATGTTAAAATAAATAGTAGAAGAAAAAATTGCCAACAGAAGGTAACCCACCACAGCGTCTCCACAAAAAAACAAGGCAAATCCAATGAAAAATGAGACGTAGACGGCTGTAAAATCCAGAGTAGGCCTTTACTTGGTGCAAACACAAGCGCTTTCATTAAGCTTCTTCAGGTGTATGTAAGCACTGAATACAACCACACCTTTATACTCACATTACATCACATGTTACATAGTCATATGACTAGATCTAACTATCAAACTTTATTAACAACTACTATGCACAACTAAATGTGTAAAAATTTTATATAAATACATGTATTGATTCAAATGTAAAACTTAAAAATATGCATATAAATACACATTTAAAAACATAAATATCTGATGAATGATCAGGTCTGTACAAATGTATATAACATTCATCTTCTATCTGCGAAGGGGTCTCATCTTAAGTTTAGGCTTAAGGGGTATACACTCATTCAAACCATGTCCTTCCATAGCTCTGAGTTTCGTGATCCAAAATGCTTCTAAGTTCTCTGTCTTATTACGATATCCCCACGTCTCAAACTTTTGTGTGACAAAGCTATCACTCTAAACTTAAAGGTATGAGAGCTATCAAACTCCATCACATGCTTCGCTAGTGCATTATTCCTATTTCCTCCTAATATTGTAGATGTGCTCTCTGATCCGGTCTTTCAAATATCTATCCGCTCTTCCCACATAAAATTTCCTGCAGATATCGAGCTTGCCAGGTAAACCACATGTTGGTTCAAGCAAGTTGCTGCTGCCTTAAAATAAAATCTTGCTTTTAAATCAGGATGATGGAAACAAATGCTTCCATCAATGTATATATACACCAATTACAACACAAGGTGTAGTCCGTCCAGGTCCTGTATCAACATGAATTTCTCTAGGAAAACATAATCTCCTTTTCAAAGATCTGTCATTCCTATAGCTGAATCTAGGTGTGTTACCATTCAAACCTGCTACATCTTTATCTGTCAAAAGAATTTGCCAGTTCTTCCTAACTATGTCTGTGTACCTATATACATCTGTTGTATATTTCAAGGACATTCTAATATTATTGTTAGTCGGTGTTAAGTGTCTTTTATCATCAGGTTTACTCCTGTGTGAAAAATAGGGTTTAGCTTGGTCTTTCCTCTTCTCGACAGCTGAGGGTGTTATGTGTCATGTAACATGTGATGTAATGTGAGTATAAAGGTGTGGTTGTATTCAGTGCTTACATACACCTGAAGAAGCTTAATTGTGAAAGCGCTTGTGTTTGCACCAAGTAAAGGCCTACTCTGGATTTTACAGCCGTCTACGTCTCATTTTTCATTGGATTTGCAATGTTAAAATAAAGTTGACAAATTGGCAGAAAATACCCCTTTCAGGATCCCAGCAACTGACATATGCAGAGTTGACCAACTACAACATTAAGCAGAATCCATCTGCTTGTCCAACACTACATAAAATTCTTCACAACTATGTCCTACTTGGTCATTACAATCCTATGACCAAAAACTCATGTCTAACCACAAATCAAATCTGCTGGGTATGATCTGTACCTCATGCCACGTTGCTAAGGCCTGAACTCCTTATCTCTATCCATCAGGTCTGTACCCTCCATCCCATCAAAATCAGAAAAACTTCCCAGCCAAAATCAGTCTCTGTTCCTGCTCAATTTGTCTTTTTCGGCTTTTCCCATTCAGGGGTCGCAACAGCTGAACTCCGGTCTGCTAATGATTGCCAGTAGATTTTTATGGTGCCGAGATGCCAGCCCAACACCCAACCGTCAGCGAAGGCATGCCCAGTCATGCATGTATTTTGGAGGACATGCAGACTCCACACAGAAGGCACTCCAGCAGAGAATTGAACAGGAGAACCTCTTGCTGTGAGTCAACAACGCTACTGCTGCATTACCAGGATAAAATATATCCCTAAATGTGAACAATATTGTAATCATGATTTGCACCACTTCATTCTCCCTTCTTCACCCACTTCCTTTCTTATATCAATTTCTCTCCCCATTTGGCTTTCTAAATATACCATAAGCCTGCTTTTCTGTCATTTCATATTGTAATGTCTGCATTATACTAACTTACCTTTAATTTCTCTACAAAAATGGCTAAAATTCCTCTAAGTATTAAATCTTTGTCTTACAACCTACATACTGAAACAATGCTCTCAAGTTTGTTTTGGTATAATTATTTAAGTTGTAGTTTTTTCTTACATTACTTTTAAAGATTACAAAATTATTATTCTTAGCATATTTTGTGATACTTTCAAGCTTTTCTCCCCAGGTGTTCACAGAAAATGGGCTCCTACCCAGTTATATGTGTATATATATATATATATATATATATATATATATATATATATCTATATATATATATATATATATATATATATATAAATATATATATATATATATATATATATATATATATATATATATATATATGTGTCTGTAGGTGTATATATAATATACGTATATACAGATCTAGGACATTTCACCGAAATTTGAGTGCATTACTCACCGAAACCACAATTTACAGAAAAGACAATTCACCTAAACACATTTGACAAAAATGGTATATTGCCTTGTCCCTAATGTAGTGCAACCCTGGAGTTAGTATATATAGTAGGGTGTGTGGGGGGGCATGGCCCTCCACAAATTTTAAATGTGATGCACATGCATGTATATACAAGCATACTTGTAATTGCAATATATTACTCTTATCCAAACATGATATACACTTGAAATATTTGGGGGGTGGTGACCACCACACACCCCTACTATATATACAAACTCCAGGGTCACACAACAGTAGGGACAAGGCCATATGCCATTTTCGTTGAATTGTGTTTCGGTGAATTGTGCTTTCGGTGATTTGTGTTCAGTGATATGTGCATTCGGTTAAATGTCTCAATCCACATATATATATAGGTTCATAGGTTTATACTAGCTATCTGCCCTAAGGCATTTATAAGCTTAGCCAGAATTTTTGTGGCTTACGCCACCCCTTATATGAAAAAATACTGTGCCCATTAGTTTGTTGTGCGCCTCTGTCCAGCAGTGACACAGAGATGATTCCCGGGATAAACCTACGATCTCCCATCCACAGGTCAAGATTTCTCTTGAACAGAGCCAGCGAGGTGCTCTGCCTCACATGGACCAGGATTTTATTCCACAGCATAGGGAGTCTGAGTGATAAATCTATCCCTCCAGCACATCCTATTTATATCCGTGCTAAGGTTTAAGTCGCTTGCTCTAGTGGTTTTGCTGGATTTGGATATTTTGAGGTGGAGCATGTCCATTAATTCCGGGTTGGACATGGCCTTGTATGTCAGGCACATGTCACCTCTGCGCAGACGGTATGCAACTGAATAGAGCTGGAGTTTCTTCAATCTGGCAGCATATGACAGATTTTGGAGTCCCTTTATCCCTTTGGTGAGGAACTTTTGGGGTCTCTCCAATTGCTGCAGATGTTGGGTGAGATACATCCCAAATGGGGCATTGTACTCGATCATTGGTCTGATAAGTGAAGAGTACAGGGGAACAATGACCTCACTAGATCTGGATGTGAATCCCTTCATGATGAGGTGGGCAATGTAGAAGGTCTTTCTAACCACTTTAGCAACGTGAGTGTCAAAAGAAAGGCCACTGTCAACCTGGGTCCCCAGGTCCCTGATAACCTCTTCTGTGCTTAGTGGATTGCCACCTATATGGTAGCTTGGGGTTACCTTGTTTTTCCCGAAGGTATGACTATACATTTTTGGCGTTTAACTTCAGGCCATGGCTCTGGCACCAGCTATCTGTTTCCGTGAGTCCCTTCTGAAGGATATCCATTTATGACCTAAGACTAAAACATGTTTGATTTCTTGCAATTATTACAAATCTCCATGTCATTTCGTAATAATGCTTCTAAATGTCCAAGGAAACGAATTTGTGGTGAAATTGTGAAAGCTCTGATATAGCGAACTTAACCCAAGTGTCTGCTAACAAGTTTGAAACAACTTTACTGTTACATTTAGGTGAATTCCATAATACTGTTTGATTATTTAACATTACAACGTTCGTTTCCATTCGACTTTTCCAAGGCCTGGTCTACAAGTGTGTAAAAAATCATTCTAAGCATATCTTTTGCTAACCCAATGAGGGATCGAATATGCAATCCTTCTTGTTTTCCATTTGTACCATGATCCTCCTTACTTTCTTCTTAATATTTTTTCTTAGTCAAATGCCAGTTCCTGCCTATTTGTGAACTGTTTTGATAAATTTCCCACGCATAGGTGAGATTGTAATATGTTAGTTTAACTCGAATAATAACCTACTTAATTTTCAATTTTAAGTTTCATGTATGAAACAATTAAACAAGCATCATTCAATTTCACTTTATTTTTAAAAGCTTTAAACCTTTCCATTGGGATTTTGGATGTTACTGATTTAATATGCATGTAATTTTAGTTTATTTTACTTTCCATATAATATTATGGTAGTTCTTGTCTTTGATACTTTTGTTTATGCCCAAGTATGTTATAATTCTCATAATCTTAAATTTGTATTATTTGTGCATTTTATATTATTTTGTGTTATATATGAGGTATTCCATATATTCTTTCGTTTGACCTATATTTTTCTTTCAAATCCAATGATCAAGTAACTCAATACAATTGTCTTATTGAATTTTTATGGTAACTATTTATAACTACATATTGTACCCTTATCTTAATCCTAGTATTCGTATAAATATTCTTTTCATTACCAATTAGTTCTTATTATATTAATTTTATCACTGGTGTGAATTGGATGTCTTGATTAAAATACGGGATCTCTAATATTTGATTGATATTACTTTACAACTCCATGAGGTCCATTCATTCCTGTAAGGAACCAACATATGTACAATTAATGAAATCAGAAATCTGTATGAATCAATGATCATAGTATTCCACCAAGTATCACTCTAATAGCAAAATAAATCCACCGGATGTAATAAAACCAACAAATGTTGTTTATTGCACAAAACCAAATTCAACTGTTAAGCGCTTTCACTAGGCTCAGCTAGCTTCATCAGAACAGTTGGAATAATTAATTACACAGCTTTTAAATATAAAAAGGCGCCAAAATATAAAGCCTTACTTAAAGTGATATACCATAAAATCAACTTATACATATAAATAATAAACTTTCCATAAAATACACTTTAGTAATGTCTTTGTGTAACAGTTAAATAAGTTAAAATGTAGCAAGAAATTTTTGACTGCAAATGACAAGTGTAAATAATTAATATTCCAATAAAACTATTTTATATATATTCTAAGATGTTATAAGTTTATACTGTGGGAATGATGTACTTCCCTACCTTAACATCAACAAGGGTTTGATGGTAAAATAGTCATTTATACCTGGCAATCTTGTTGCATCAGTTAAAACTTGCCAAAAAAGCTCTCTATAGGCCAATACATTTTTAATATTGCCACCTCTAGGATCACACTTAACAGCCTCTATTATGGCAAATTGAAATTTATGATCTTCTCCTTTTTCCATAATGTGTCTCGCTAATGCATTTTTTGAATCCTTGTTTTTTATGCAATATAAGTGTGAGTATATCCGCTGTCTCAATAATCTTTCTGTCTTACCCACATAATATGCGGGACAGACCGTACAAATAGCGATATACACGACCATTCTAGTTTTACAGTTACCTTTAACAGGGTATATCCTAGATCTGTTTTCATTTTCTAAAGTAATTGGACTTTTCATACATATACTGAAACATTGTTTACAAGTGCCACATCTCGAAGTATGTGCACTATCAGTATGTTTAGTCTTATAGCCTAATTCAAGAATTCTCTTAATATTCAAACCCATTTTGTTCACAAATTTGGGTTCAGTTCCCAATATATCAGCCATTTCTTTGTCTTTAGTTATTAAGTACCAATTTTTTGCAATGATGTCCTTAATATAATTACTGTAAGGACCAAATTCTACTATACATGCTCTAGTGTATGTAACATTTACCATTTGTTTTACAGATGCTTCTATGGCTTGATGCTCTGAAATTTCCAAATTAACTGATAGATTTGGTATGTTATTAGAACCAAGTAAAGGTTTGTATTTGATTCCCCATTGGCTAATAACATATGCTGAAATATCCACCATCATGTCATTGTCATATCCTCTATCAAAAAATAGGGATGTGATATAATCTATTTCCTTGACCATGTCAATGTACTTTGAACACATTCTAACAGCCCTCACACATTGTCCTTTGTATATATTTCTCTTTACTTTCCTGGGGTGAAAACTGTTGAAGTCCACGTAGGAATTGGTGAAAGTATCTTTCCTATATATCGTGGACTTCAAACCAACAATGTCTCTTGAGATCAATGTGTCAAGATACGGAACACCATATTCATTTACCACTGAGGTAAATTTCAAATAATTACTACTGTTGTTAATGTAGTTAATAAATGTAGAATAGGTGTCCGTGTCTCCATTCCATAGAATGTATATATCATCAAGGAATCTTGAATAATATACAATATGTTCATCATGTGTACCATCCAAAACATTCTGTTCTTCCCATTCTAGCATGACCAGGTTGGCGAATATGGGAGCACAAGCTGCTCCCATTGCCACCCCCCTGGTCTGCCTGAATATTTCTCCCTCATAGAAAATAAAGTTGTTCTCTAACACAATGCTCATAAGTTCTGCCAATAGCTGTATTCTGTCCCATGTCATATTGGTATGTTTTCTAAGGCTGTAGGTGAATGCCTCAATACCTTCTTCCATGGGGATTGAACTGAATAGATCTACCACATCAATTGTACTAAACAATATACCCTGATGGTATTTGTGTAAGGGATAATTCTTTAAAAATTCCCATGAGTCTTTTACAAGATGCTTCACTTCCTTGTATATAGGTTTTAAAAGCGTGTCTAATACCTCTCCTATTGGGAATGTTTTGGATCTACTTCCAGATATTATAGGACGTAGGGGTGGATTGTCTGGATTTTTATGTACCTTGGGTATCCCTATGATAGTTGCTAAGACTGGGTGTTCAACTGTCATATAATTATACATTTCTTCCGTTATTCGATTTTCCAACAGATATTCTTCAAGGTACATATCAATCCTGCTGTAAGCTATGTTAACTTCATTAATGGATGACACCGTATAGTTTCCTGAATGATGTAATATATCTAAGATGTTAGCGTTATATGTGAGGGTATCAAACAAAACTATACCCCCTCCCTTGTCAGGTTTCATAATACGTATTTTTGTGTCTGTCCGTAAATCCTGATATATATATATATACATACACACACACACACGCATACACATTATATATGGGTCATCTTCATTTGCCTAACAGTTCATTTGTCTGACATATTTCAGGCAGATTAATTGCCCGACAATTAGAAAAAGGCAAGTAAAGGATTTTTGTCCTTTTCCCCTCTGTAGTGCTGTCCTGGAGCCACCTTCGTTGGTTTTATTGAAGAATAAAAACAAACTGCACAATATAAAATCAAAGTATGTGGGGGACTTCGCCCTGTCAGGCAAATGAACTGTCAGGCAATTGGGCTGCTTGAAATATCTGTCAATAACTGTCCGGCAAATGAAGGTGACCCATATTATATATATATATATATATATATATATATATATATATATATATATATATATATATATATAGATATATATATATATATATATATATATACACACACACACATATATATATATATATATATATATATATATATATATATATATACCTACAGACACACACACACATATACACACACAGTATATGTGCACACACACACACACAAATATATAGGATGTGAAATGTATAGCAGCTATGAATCATTTACAACATTTTTTTCTGCCTTTTAATTTTTAATTACAATTATGATGATTCCTAGACCTTGAAGGGGAAGGTAAAAGATAAAACAGTACCTACTAAATTCTAGAAGGAAAATGGTCAAAGCTGGAATCTCTTAACTGCATCTCTGGTATCCGTAAAAAATCAAAAAAACAAAAGCATGTAGCTGAATGACAGCATTAAGGGAGAAAAAGGACAGTGAGCAAAAAGGACATCTAACCAAAACCTATTAGTTTGTTTTCACTTGTGCCTTAGCCTGTGTGCAGGGAAATTGCTAACCAAGTTCGGAGATGGTAATTCTTTAAGTTAGTAGCAATGAAAAAGGTGTGGTCTTAGATTTTTGTTCCATTTAAGGGGATTGCTTTCTCTATGCAATTTCATATTTCTTTCCATATTTAACAGTTAACTGTATTGGTTTTCTTTTTTTCCTTCACTTTTGAAAAACGTGTGGCTCTCCATCTGTTTACTAATTCATAGATAACAGGTTATGTAGTTTAATTTGAAAAAGGTGAGATACACCTTTAACTGACCAGTGTGCATTGCTGTAGAGCACCATTTGTGTTTATAACTTGCCTTACTACAAAGGGAGAAAGAGTAATTGGGAGCACCCAGCCAGATATCCTGGGAAAGTGGAAGTTTATTATCCTGACCCAGGACATAAGACTAGTGCTGGAGAATACTTCCAGCCTTACCTGAGAAATTAATGACTGTGTACAAGAGTTTATTCAAAGTACAGTTACTTAGGTCAAGGGAGCAATGAAAGTTGCCAAGACCTAGAGAGAGAAGTGAGAAAGGAACTTGGGGAGCTAGGCTTAATTCTCTGTCTAGTTTGATTACAACATGAAGCCTATTCTTGTTATGTACTGTGTAGGCCCATGCAGATGACAGTGCACATTTCCTGCATGATATTGCTTCCAAGTTATTGAGACCTGAAGTCAGAAAATAGACAGACATTTGAGTTTCAGACATCATAACCTTCAGAAAATTAAAGTTACTGCAAAACCTATTATATCAATTTTAAGAGCAATATTTAAACATTATTCCTATTTTGGGGCCTTTGTCTCCCCATTTTTATGGCTTTGTCCAGATTTCATGTGCCAAGAGGTTGAGAAGTATTGACAGCATACTGGCCGTCAGTTTTTATATTTTTTAGATAAAGAACATTTCAGTGGCGTTCAGTGGAGCAAATCGAATCACCAAAGCTTCTAGCCAGAAATGTTTACATTTTAGTTTATACATCCAAGTCATATATATTTATATTTTTCCTTAAAGGTCCTGGTTATATTTAACTATATATGTCATAATTTCTTTGAAAGTTTCCTCTATCACAACTTTCAGTAATCTAATTCACTATTCATAGCATTTCACAATTGATACAAACTCCTTCTAAATGGCTATCAGAATGGCACTCAGGGCGAAGGATCAGAGTATGAGATTATCCTGTGTGTTTCTCGGACAAGATGCCTTCTGTGTTAAGTCTGTATGCCCTCCCTTGTGTCCATGTGGGATTCCTCTGGGTGCTCTGGTCTCCTCCCACATTTCAGAAATGTACAGTAGGTGGACTGGACACTCTAAATTGGTCATGGGTGTGAGCATGCATGTGAATGTGTGGTGTGGAAAAACTACTGCATCAGGGTTAGCTACCTGGTGTTGTAAACTTTGGTTCTAGATGATTGTTACTGTTGAAGTGAAACCCCGATCCCATATGAATAAAATAGGAAAAAAGGGTTGTGAATGGATGGATTAAAGCTATTATCTTATAAGGCTAGTGGAAGCAATATACTTTTTCATGGAAACTGCCCATCTCATAACTAATTTAAACTTCTGAGAATTATTACACTTAATTTGCTGTCATCTTGAGTAGGATTTTACATACTGCCACTCCTATCTGACCCTGCATGCATCACTTCACAGCTTTCTTCATTAAGCTTGAGCTGGTTTCTTTAAAACCAATTCTCTAGTTGAAACGGTTCCCTTTTCTGACTAATACACCTATCCTCAGAATAGCTCCCAACTTGAAATTATCTTTAGATTCCTTTTACAACTTTAGCCCTAATGCAAAGGGCAACCTAGGAATAGCACAAGCAGAAATAAGAACCACCGTGGAATACTACTCACACGTCCTTCACTAGAATTTCCTTTCTGTCCTACCTTACAACTACTTCTCCCATTTCATAAGTTTTTAATCATCTTCAAGTCTTGTATGCAACAGTAAAACTAAGGTCTTGCTGAAGCTATATGCGATAAAGTCTCTAGATTTTATCTATTTTATTAGGTGTGCCTTCAAATCGCTTTGTAAATATCAGTACAAAGAAAATAAAGATCTACTTTCCGTTTTGCTTATAAATTGCTGCATCCACAATTATTTCATATTCTATCATTCTCTTCTCCAGAGTACCCAAAATAATTGTATGCCTCCCTTATTTGACAAAACCCTTTATGTCAGCTTTTTCCTTTCTATATACCCTCTTCCTTTTTTGTTCATATTCCAGCCTGCATTCATTCACTCTTGTCCCTGTTTGCCATTCCTTCTTTAAGCCCTCGGTGTCAGGATTCAGTTCGGCCACATTTGTTTTCACCGCCTTCCTTATATTGCTTCTTTGCTTTTTTCTGTAGAAATGGCATTAATCCCCCTTTTTTTCACAAGCTTACAACAAGATTCCATTTTCTTTCAAAATCCATTTTTCTTAACCTGATAGCAATTACATGGCAGTCTCTCTTGCCGCAGTCATTTTAGTCATATATGAATACCACAGTTTGGTTATTATTACCCAGCAGAGCCCTCATTCTTCCTTTCTTCGTGCACCAGTCCTCACATTAGAGCATGCACATCATTATAGTAAGTTATAGTCAGAGTACTCACTACACTGTTTGGTCTGAAAAGGCAAAGACACCAGCAATGCAGAGAGAGACACTGGAACGAAATGTAGGTGTTTGAGTTAAACAGCTCCCCATTAACCAAAATATCTGAACAACAGACAAACAGTGGTACACTAGAAGCATCTCAAATAGTTGTGCCTCTTTGATGTATTTAGGTAGACTAATAGACGGTTCATAGCACATCACTAATGAAATGAGCAAGTATTTCCCAAAGTTTTTGAAATGACACAAACTGCAGTGTTTCTACGTACTGTGTCAACAACAAACATCATTTGACAAAAATCCATTAAGGCAGTACATGTTTAAGCAGGTCTTTTCTTCATGTATTTATTGTCATGGTTATTGCCAGGTAAGGAACTTTTGATATTTTATTTAATTTATTTCTTATTTCAACACTGCGACTGAAACAACTGATTTTTTTTTCAATAATGCAAAAGTGAGTCCTAGCATAACAGATAAAATGGCACTGGAAATGAAAAAAAAATCTTGCTTTTATAAATAGAACAATGTACAAAAAAGATAAATAAATAAAAACAATAAAAAAAAATTCCCCCCAAAATAACTTGCCAACATTTAAGAGATAACTGCAGTGGTCCATTTAGGATTCAATCCCTGGGATAGTTTAAACTTGACAGCAAAGTCAGAAGTTAACTTCAGGAGCAAATATAGGGACAAAGAACAATTTCAGCAGGCGTGGCTATATCTCTTGGTTTGTTGGCGTTTGAGGTGGTAAACTAGTTAGTGAAGTGGATAGAGTGCTTGATGACTGATAGTTGAAAATATTTCTGTCCCTGTCCTTGGACAGGATTGTTTTATGGCTAAGAATAGATGTAATATACCATATTAATCAAATGAAAATGAGGCATGGAAATTAACATTTTTAGAGGCAGTGCACAAACATGTGGTGGGGTGAGGAAGTGGGTGAAACAAATATACTTTTTTTCTTGACCATCCAGCAATAAACCTGTTTTGGTAACAAGTAACAGATGTTACCAAGAATTTTTTTTGGGTGGGGGGAGGGGTAATACATACAGTAAGCATTATTCTTAAGATTGCTAAAAATAGGGAATAATTGCAGTTCCATGTTAAAATTTCAGGCTTTAACATATGGTAAAAGTAGCTGATAAGAAAACAATGAAAAATGAATAAGAAAAGTGGAATGGATGATCAAGAAGGACTTTAAAAGATATACAACACAGAGAAAGACAGGCAAGTCTGAGCATCATAAATCAAATGGATGAAGTTAAAATAAAGAATTAACAAGTTTGCCATGGGGATAGAACACCAAAGACATGAATAAGAAAAGATTTAAAAAGAAGCTCCTGAAAGTGTTATAACAGTTCAGAGGGAAGAAAAGGAAATTGTGTGCATATGCATGCATGGATGCAAGTGAAAAGCCTACAAAATAAAAGCGGGAAGCCAGGGTTAATTCACACACAATAAAATGCATGTGGCAAGAGAAAAAAAAATAGAGTGGTAATGAGTAATGGACATTTTTTTTAATAAGAAAAGGGTTACATTTTATAGAAACAAAAATTAATTTGTGCTAAATAGTCAAGTGCTGAAAGAATATGATTGCATATCCAATAATATTACATATTTATACAGGCAGGAATCTGAAAGAAAAAAGCACAGTTGTCCAAGACCTTACCATGACAGTAGATGTCCAACTTCTCACAGTTGCAGTGTTCTTTACTCTCTGGATTTCCTGGCAAGGATAGCTCATCAGAAGACTAGTATGCTAAAGCCTTTATACCTTCTTGGTGTTGTACTTAAGATTTCTGTCATGCGCACAAGGTGTAAGGTACTTAAGTGACGTGTGGATACATAATCTTCACAACTGAAGTTCCCGGAAGAACCAGAGAAATAATCTCATCCAGGAGGAGATGAGCATTTAAGTGGAAACTCCTTGGTCAGCAGAAGGGCAACAGAAAACAAAAGGAGGCAACAGGAGGGAAGGACCAACTATTGCAATAGTGAGAATGAGGATAACTACTTTTATGGTAAGATCTTACACAAGTATACTATGTCTTTCCTTATCACTGCTACAGTATTCTTTACTCTTGGGAGAGTACAAAACCTAATAGAAAGTATAGGAGGAGGAAGGCAGAGAAAATCGCTCCACAAACACATGAAAATTGACCTGGCAAATCCTGTCCTGGCCCCAGGAATGACATCCAAAATGTGGACAGACCAAGTATTAGCTTTCAAGATGGATCTAATATCCAGACATTTGAAAAAAAGTGAGCAGAAGAGGCTACTGCCTTGGTAGAATAAGCATGAGTAGAAGAGAAAAGCTGTTTTCCATGAAAAGAATAACAAAAGGAAATGGCCTTGGAGATCCAGGAGGAGATAATTTGCTTAGACACTGTCAAACCCAATCCCCTGGCACGAAAAAAAGTTTTTAAGATTTTCTGATGTATTTGGTCTTATCCACGTAATATCTGAACTGTCATTTGTGAATCCAAGGTGTGTAATATTTTCTCACTAGCAGATTGTGCAGTAGGAAAATGGAGGGATAATGAACAGGCTGATCCCCTTAGGCAAAAAAGGATTAGTATGAAGAGACACCTTGTCCTTCTCAAAACTAAAAAGGAACAACAGCCATAAGGACTTCATGTTCAGAAACCATCTTGGCAGAATTAAGAACCAGCACCAACACAGTCTTCCATGTGCAATGTTTCAGGGAAGAAGTAAAGGTAGGCTAAAAAGGGGACTGATTAAATCTTTCAACAACAAAATGAAGGTTCCGAGTGAGGATAAGCTCCCTTGGGGGCCTGATATGTAGAACTCCTTTGAGAAATTGTTTGCCTTCAAAACTAGAAGCCAAATGTGGACTCAAGAGGCAAAAGGGCAGACAAAAATAGCTGACAAATGAGCTTTAGCAAAAGAATATGGCAAACCAATATTGTGCAATTAACACAAAAAAGACCATAGGGGCCACCGAAGAAAAAGGGTCCTTGTCAAGCCTGAAACACCAAATAGGAAACTCTTCATTCAACCACATATGATTTTCTTGTAGTTGATTTTCAGGCCTTCTGCAAAAACAATCTTTTTTCCAAACAATTGGTGCATAAAAGGTATCAAAACCCCAATGCATCCGTTAAGGTGTGGACAAATAAGGGTGAATTAGAGACACCCCTTGTTTTGTATGAAAAGATCCATTCTGAGAGTTAAGTTCTGATGATTGCCCATAGCCAGTTGAGAGAAGGGAGAACAAGTACTGTCTGGGACAAAAGTCAGTAAAAAGCAGGATTTTTGGCATGTCCAACATGATCTTGTGCAAGACACTGGGAAGTAAAAGAAGAGGAGGGATAGGCATACGATAACATACTGTGCGAAGAAAAAGACATGGCATCCAATTTTCAAGCTAGTTGACTCAGAACTCTGGGACAGAACTAGGAAAGTTGTCTGTTCTAAGGGGATGCAAAAAATTCTGCTTGAGGTGTACCCCACCAATGTCCAGTATCTAGAAACACCTCTCTAAAATATCCATTCATGAGGATATGTAATTGACCTACTCAGGGTGTCTAAATCACCTAAAGAGCAAAGTAATGGTGGGTTACAAAATTTCAAGCATGAAAAGCCAGCCTGCAAAGAATGTAAGACTTTGTACAGCCCTACTTGACTATGGTATTGTCTGAAAAAAAAGAACAGCTTTAGAAGGCCTGGAACCAAGAGAGAATGAAAGGATTGAAGAGCTAGGATTAGGGCCCTCTTCTCTTTGATACTGATGTGGCTGCCAGTTGTTGAGCCTTAGGTCCCAGAACTTTCAGATTGTTGGAGGAAGCCCCCCAACCTTTATCAGATGCATCTATGTACAGCTCTTGAGTAAGAGGATGAACCTGAAAAAGTGGGCCTGGATTTAGGGATATCTGCTGAATACATCAGTTGAGTTTTAACTTGAGACAAGGTAAAAGTGGAACTGGAAAATCCAGAGGATAGCAGTGTTGAATCCAGTCTAGATATACCACTGGAATTTTCTCATGTGCAGTTTGGAAAAAGGAAAAAGGAAGCATGGGGATGGTGGATGTCATGAACCTCGGGACTCAAAGAAATTCACTTGGAGGAAAACATGGAAGACGAAATAAGTAGTGAAGATGAGGAGCTTGAGAGACAGAAGAGAATTGAACATTGGAATGGTCTAAATGCTACACCCCAAAAACACGATCTTGAGATGTAGTCAACACTGAATTTGTGGGATTGAGAGTAAATCTGATCCAAAAACACTTGGTCTTGAGATGTAGTCAATGCTGAATTTGTGGGATTGATAGTAAATCTGACATGCACAGGTGAAGTGTATTTTCTGAAGCAGAAGCTGCAGAGAGGGGGACTTGAATCAGAAAATCATCTGGATAAGAAAATATTTTGATTCACTGAAGTCTGCAGGAAGTTACTACAGGGGCCAGACATTTGTCAAACACCCTTAGAAGTGTAAAAATATGCAAGGACAAAGCAGAGAACCAATAATGAGAGGAAGAAACAAATAAAACAAAAATTAAAGGGTGAATAGGAATATGGAGGCAAGTGCCCTTCAAATCCCAATAAAAAAATTAGTAGTCCTAAAACTTCGGTGAGAAGCTCAGTCACTATTTCTAAAATCATGAAACCCAGGTAGTGTTCCAAAGCAGCAAGCCTTTATTCATCACACACAAGTGATCCTCAGTAACAAAATCAGAAATATTTCAACAATGTTAAACGTATCTGTTTTCATATACTTAAAAGTAGGTGTGGAAAATGTATGTATTGTTTAATTTTAAACCAGCCTGTTCAAAGCAGAGTATAAATACATGAAAGAACATTTTAGAATGACAAGTACACACCACACACTACTACTAATGACATCAAACTAAATCCTAGTTAAGGAAAACACTACCTCTCTATTTGCGACCCCATTCCAAAATCAGGTATTAAGACAAGCATAAAATACACAAGACTTAAAAATCGGTTTTGTCTACCTAATGCAATAAAGCCTTCATCAGGTCTGTGAAATGAACTAAAAATCAAGAAAACACACATAGCTACTTAACCATAAACAATCTAACTAGAACACTACAAATAAAAAATACATCTAATATCATCTAGTAAATATCCGGTCATGTGTATTAGTGTGCATAAAAAAAACTAAGCAATTAACAGCTCAGAAAAAAATGTCAAGTGCTTTGCAAAACAGGAAAAAAAAGTCATGACAGTTTTCATGTTTACAGCCCCAAAAAACATTCAGTGAAAATGAATATAACCATCATACAAAAATACAGAAAACAGTGGATGAAATAAACTAATAATGTACAAAAGAGTATACAGGTGTGTGCATGAATGTCCACCAGTAGGGTAAAAGGGGGAATTTGAATTTGCTCGAAGGGAGGCATCAGCTGCATCATAGCTACATTTAATGGAATGGCTTGCTTTATGAGAGGCAAAATGCAGGGGAGAGAGAATGCACAAGTCTTACTGTCTGATGCAGGCACATCATTCCACCTCACCCACCCAAGCTGGGGTAGAATGGCCAGGACATACCTAGTCACGTGGGTCTGATAATTAATGACTCTAAAAGCCAATGTATCAAAAATATACACTTTTTTTCGTACCTCTCCATACCATGACTGTCCTTGTCAGAAGATAAAAGATAAAAGCTTGGAAGAAGAAAGCAGTTTGGATGGCTTATCAGGGGACATGGAGATATCAGGATCAGATGCCTTATGATCATCTGGTACCTTATAAAAATCTGTCTGCCTTCTTAGTGACTGGATGTTGAGAGTGAGGATTCTAAGAAGCTGTTGTAAATATGTCTACCAGGACAACTAAGACTCGAGGGACTACAGAAGGTCTTGGTAAGTGCATTTGTAAATGTTCAAAATGCCTCTTTTGAACCATTGATACTTGGGAACAATCTCATTTGAAGTGCTTCATCATATGGATCACTGTATTCCCAAAGGATAATTCCTCAAAAAGGGAACTGGAGGATAAAGAATCTTCATCAGATTCCAAGGCCAAAGGCAAATGCATTTGTGAGGAATTCTTCACTAGAGTTGAACTTTCATCAGAAGTGGCAGAATCCCTAGGCTTCTTAGATGGGGTGGATGACCAGGAAGCAGTAGCAGAGACAGAACCCCCATGGAGGTTTCATTGTCATCAAGTAAAGTCTTGCCACTGTTTGTGAGGAGTCCTAGCTACAGTAACCACGTTTTAGTTTTTGGTTTCTTTTTAAGGGAGTTTCATCCATGTCAAGTCTAGGAGGCTAAGAGCGCTTCCTAGATTCAATAAGGGTAACCAGTCACCTCTTCCCTGACTAAAATTTGGGGAATTCCCCTTAGGCTCTTAAGATATAATTAGCCATGGTTCCTCCTCAACATATGTATTAGGGATATGCACAGCCTTCGCAGATATGCTACTTGGCAGTTCTGTGCCAGCTTCTAACTGGTTTGTGGCAGAGGGAACTGTTATTAACACTGGCCAGTCTGGTTTTTCATCCAACACAAATAAAATGTCCAGTGGAAGATGGACAGCAGCAGATTCAAAACAACTTCTTTTAGCTTTGTTTCTTAACAGGCAGCTGAACTTCAAGGTGGGCAGATTCATCCATGGTACCCTGGATCAATAACTTTGGACACTGGCTCTCCAGATATATATAAAGGGAAGACAAATGGCTTTGTAGTGTCTTTGGGGAATAAAGCCTGACAGATAGAGATAGCGCACTGAGTGTGGTCATGTGTAGAACTCAAACAAAAAAGGCAGTTATCTTGTCTGTCTTTATTGGGAATCTGCCTCCCACACTTGGATTTCCCCTTCCTGGATGACATGAAAAACTACAAGGGAAAAAAAAAAAAGGAAAGGAAGGCACCCAGTTGGCCTTTTATCTGTAACAGGCTTAGTAGAAGAACCAGCTTGGCAGATGGTGGACAGACCAAATAGTTGCATTCGGACTGATGACAAAGAACTTCTGAGGATTAAGCATCTGTACATCACTTATGTACCTTACGCCTTGCACATAGGATATGCGTCTGAATTATGATGCTGGGAAGATGCAAAGGCTTTGGTATGCTGGCTGAACATTAGGCTATCCTTGGCAGGATATCCCAAGAGTAAAGAATACTGCAACAGCAATATGGAAGGACATATATAGTTCCACATCTGTTACTGCCTGTCTCAAAAATGAGCAGTAAATGAAAGATGCTGCTTTGGATAAAGCTGTGCGATGTTTTACATACTATGATTGTATTTTGTTGCAAAACTTTCTCTTGGTATACTGACCTCATAGTACTGTAGTGTAAATATAAATGGATATTAGCTGTGAAATAGTTTTAGTCCGGTCAATGGTACTAGCAAAAGTAAAGTACAGTTGTGTAAAATCTTACCAAAACAGTAGATGTCCTCTTCACAGTTGCAGTATTCTTCACCTAACAGATCTTCTGGCAAGGATAGCCCAACATCCAGCCAGTATATGAAAGCCTATAGGTCTTAGAAACTAGATGCATCACATGTATGTTTCCCCATGTAAGGTGTAGGCTTTAAAGATGATATTCAGATGTAAATACTCAGAAGTGAGAAAGCCCCAGGAGGAACAGACTACCCTTAGGGACAAAGGAAAACATATGCATCTAGCAGGAAAAAGGAAGATGGACCCCCTTGGCCAGGAGGGCAACAAAAATATAAGGCAAAAGCTAAGAGAGAGGGGGGTTGAGTGAAGGACTGAATACTGCAACAGTGAAGAGAAGGACATCTATTAATATTTTACACAACTATACTAGGTCATTTGCTTAACTTTTGCAGTATTCTTCACCCAAAGCATAGAACAAGAGCTTAAAAGGAAGCATGGGAGGAGGAAGGCACAGGAGAGCTATCTACAAACCCATCCGGGGAGCACTAGCCAAGCCTTCTCTGGCCCTGGAAATAACATCCAATTTGTAATGTTTAGTGAAAGTATGAACAGAGGACCAAGAGGCACCCCTAAGAATGGAATTGGTATCCAAACCCTTGAAAAAAAGGCACCCACCATATGAGAATGTGCTTTTACAGTCAAGGAAAGACATTTGCCATGAAAACAACAACAAAAGGAAATGGCCTTAGAAATCCAGAAGGAGATGTTTTGCTTAGAAACAGCCACACCCAAAGGCCTAGGATGAAAAGAAACAAAAAGCTGCTCAGATTTGTGAATAGCTTTAGTTTTATCTAAATAATATCAAAACTGTCTATTCATATCCAAGGTATGAAGAAGCTTCTCGCTGGCAGACTGCTGAGAAGGAAAAATAAAGAACAAAAGAGACTAGACTGATTAAGGGACAGTTCACTGACCACCTTGGGCATAAAAGAAGGATTAGTACGAAGAGACACCTCTACGAAAAACTAAAGAAAAAAAGGGAATCAGCATGAGACCCTAACATTCAGACAATCTCTTAGCAGAAGTAAAAGCTAAAAGCGCTCTTCAAGATGCAGTGTTCTAAGGAAGCTGAGGAAGTAATCTTAAAAGGGGCCTGGGTCAATTTTTCAAGAACAAAACTGAGGTCCCAAGAAGGCAGCATATGTTTCCTGGGAGACTTGATATCAAGGATGTCTAAGAAATCGGTTGTCCTCAAACCTACAGGCCAGAGGAGGAGGATTCAAGGGCAGATGAACAGAAATTGCTGACAGGTGAACTTTAATTGAAAAATATGCCAACACAGCATGGAGTAGTCATACAAATAAGAGAGAACCAGGGAACCTCTACAGACAGAGGATCCTGATGGCGAGAATGATACCAGAAAGAAAATCATTTCCATTTGGGCAAAGGATTTTCTGGTAGTGGGTTTCCTGGCTCCTGCAGAACCCAGAACATGTCCTCAGAAAAGAGGCGGCCAAAGGGGATCAAAACCCTATCACCCAATGACATTTGAAGAGTGGACAGGTCAGTATGGACAAGAGGTCCCCTGTCTTGTGTTAGATCATCCTTCCAGTAAGGTAACTTGTGCTGACTGCCCCTGGCTAAGTGAAAAAAAAGGATGAACCAATGCTGTCTGGGCCAAAATGCAATCACCAGCAGAAGTGTGTGAGAGTCCTGCTCAAATTTCTGCAGAATTTGTTGCAACAAGGGAAGGGGGGGGTATACAGAAACATTGGCATCCAAAGAAAAGATAGGGTGTCCACTTTCCAAGTCAAAGGGCTTGAGACTCCGGAACAGTGTGGAGGAATTGGTCTGTTTAGTGGGGAGGTGAAAAGATCTGCCTGTGGAATACCCCACTGATGGACGATGTCCAGAAAAACATCTCTAAGAAGTATCCATTCATGAGCTTGTGTTCTGGACACAGTCAAAGACTGCCATGAGATTGTGCTCTGAAAAAACATAAACAGTCTAGAGAGTCACTTGATACTGTATAGCTAGAGCCCAGACCTAAACAGCTAATCTGCAAAGGAGGTAGGACCTCATGTCACCCTGCTTGTTGACATACCACATCAATTTGTTATTGTCTGGGAAGGCACTGAGGGGCCTAGGGTGAAAGACAATGAAAAGCTTGCAGACCCAAAAACAGAGTCCTCATCTGTCTTATTTCGATATGGCCTGACCATGGATGGGGAAACCAGGCTAGATCTTTAGAGGCCTAGAAGAAGCCCCCCCCCCCCCCACACTCAGTGTATGAGGTGAACATGAATGGCTCCTAAGATAGAATTGGAGCCTGAAAGGGAAGTCTTGGATTGAAAGAGAGTTCCACCACTGAAGCTTAAGCTTGAAATAAGGAAGAAATGTAACTAGGAACTCCAGGGTATGGCAATGTTGGAGCCACACTGATTTGAGCTACCACTGAAATTTCATTATATGGAGCCTGAAGAAAGGGAGCTTGGAAATGGTGGAGGTCAAACCACATAACCCTGAGAAATTCCCTGGCCATGACAGACAAAAAAAAAGACTTGAAAAAAGTTCATCCCTTGGAGGCATGGAAGGATGCCAACATAGGAACGGTTTGATCCTGGAAAGGCATCAGGACTCATTTCTGGAAGTTTACGGTAAAGCCCAGACTATGTAAAAGAGAAATGGTAAATGGGGGATCCTGCAACAGACTGCCAGGAAGAGGAGCTTAACTAAACAGATCATTTAATAGGGAAAAATGTGTACCCTCAAAGCCTGAAAAAAAGCAACAGAAGTGAGGCATTTGGTGAATATGCTTGCAGCAGTAGAAAGGCCAAAGGGTAAAGCAGAAAACTTAAAATTCAAGGAGGAAACTGAGAAATGCAAACATTTCCTGAACAAAGGTTGAATAGGGAAGTGAAGGTATGCATCTTTGAGATCTAGAGAAACCATAAACGCTTGGGGAAGAAGAGGAAGAAACAAGACTTGAATGGACAACATCCAAAAAGAAGGAATCTTGTCAAAGGCGTTGAGCAGAAAAAGATATAGAATTGGTCTCCATGTACCCTCCTGCTAAGGAACCAAAAATTTTCTCAAGTAAAACCCTTTCCCCACCATGGTGGGTAGAACAAGCTGAATAGTGCCCTGATCCAAAAGGGACTGCAGAGCTCTGGAAAATGAACAAGCTGTTTTTGAGGAGGTTGAGGGATGCTTGATAAAAAGGAGTAAGGGATTTCCAAGCCATGAAAAGATACTGACAGATAATCGATAGCACCCAAGAATCTGAGGCGATCTGATGCCAATTTGGAAATGATCAAGAAAGGAAGAGTGACAAAAGGACCTGGCTAAGGGTAAGGGATGGCCAAACATCAAATGGAACCAGGTTTCTCCTGAAAAAAAAGGCTTCTAGGAAAGAGTAGTCTGACTAGACTTGTCAAGAGGAACATGTCTAGAATCCTTACTTTTATAAGGGGTGCGAGTCTGTCTATGAACAAAGGCAGACTTAGAAGGATAACGCCACAGGAATTTGAGAATAGGGGACAGAAATATGTTAAAGTTCATGGAAGGCCTTACTCTCATCAAGGAGGGACTTGAGTCAGCAGCAGCAGCTGTCCCAAAAAGACTTTTGTTACACAGAGTTGCATCCAAAAGCTTTGCCTTAATATCATTAAGTAAAGATTGAAGTAGCAGCCAAGAATAAAGCATCATCACTGGACCATAAGCAACAGCCCTGGAAGAGGCATCAGCTGCATTTTATGCAATCATAAGCAATATGTGAAGTGGATCCCTGCAGGGAAAGGGTAGAAGCCCTCCCATCATAATCATGAAGGTGATACACCAACTTAAATACTTAAAAAAGGAGAGTCAAAACCTGCCTGGTCATATGAGTCTGGTAATTAATGGCCCTGAAAGACAGGGTGGAAACAGTATAAAGTTTCTTGCACATTCGTTCCTTGGCTTGGCTATACTTATCAGAAGGAAAGAGCATAGTAGATGGCAGCAACTTCAAGCGTTTGTCAGAAGAAACTGATGCCACTTATGGGTCAGCAGAAGGGCACTTGTACAGAAATTTGCAGACCTCAGTTAACTCATAGAATCATCTTTCTTTGATGCAGGAGACAGAGTCATGAGCTACAGAGGTTACAGGAAAAAGTTTGCAAAAGGGCAGCCAAAACAGGAGGGATATCCGATGGTTTGGGAGACCCCATTTGTAGGCATTTATAGTATCTCTTTTGAATGTCAGAGACCTGGGAACAGTCCTACTTAAAATAGTTTGTCATGTGGGCAACAGTATCCCCAAAGGACAATTCTTCCAAAACAGGAATGTGGACTCAATCCTCTTCCTCCCAACCATAGCCCAGAGGGGAAGGAATTTGGGAAGAATAAGCCAGGGATACTTCTGAGAAATCCAATTCCCTTGGCATCTTAACAGGAGTTGAAGACCGGGGTGGGGGGGGGGGCAGGGACAGACATCACATCTTCAAGGCCATTAAAGCATTAAACAAACCCCAAGTAAAATCCTGCAGGGGAGATGTTCCTAGTTTTCTGCTTCTTTTGCTGCATGATCTCAGCCCAAAAATCCCTTGGAATGTCAGACGCTTGATGAGACCCCATAATAGCAGGTATTTCCTTGCTTACTAAAATCTTATAAATCCACAAAAATGAGTGTAGAGGAAGCAGACCACTTCTTAAAACCACCAAGCATGTTTTTTATTTAATAAACAATAAAATATATAAGCGCTTTCGTCTCAATATTCCAAAATTACAGAGACTTCATCAGTAATATAGTAAACGTAAAGGGAGGCTTTAGTTAACTTCTTGTCCATGTCTTGGATTCTGTCACTGACTAGATTTCTTCACCGTTTTGTTGTGTAAACATAACTGGATTACTACTTCACTTTTCAGTCTTGTAGAGTATCAATATTTTATAAGTAATAAATGCTTACGTGACTCACCAAAACTGATTTTACAAAATTCATGTCACTGTCCATAATGTGTGTGTGTGTGTGTGTGTGTGTGTGTGTGTGTGTGTGTGTGTGTGTGTGTAAATATGCAATAGAATACATGGACACCTAGACCTGAGTAGCAAATATATGCATATATCTGCGTGTGTTTTTATTTATACTTCGTTTTCCAGTTTAAGATTTGTCATAAAAGGTCTGACTACAGTGACGGACATGGCGAAAAGTATATTTTAACCTATTTCTCAGCAAGACAAAAGCCATTTCACTTCTATCAGGTATACTTTTTTTTGTAATTACATTCCATATAAATGGCTGCATTCCCCAATGCTTGAATGTATTCTAAACTTGTACTATGTAAAGAATAAGACAATATATAAAGTTTTGTAAAAGTGGTAGCATTAAGACATATGAAATAACTCTCTAATTTTTGTACAGGACAACATTTAAAGACTTTGCTGAAAAATATGGTAGAGATCAACGATTTCGACTAGTTCAGAAGAGAAAGGACCAAGAACATTTTTTCAATCAGTTCATGCATATCCTTAAAAAGAGAGATAAAGAAAACAGAATACGACTACGGAAGATGAGGTGAAAGTGAATCAACTCTGCAATTAGGAACAGTGACTACTCATAGCAGAATTAGCATTCATCTGGTTTTATATGCTAATAACAACAATTAGAAAGACAGGCATCACTGAATATAATCCTTTCATACTGATACTAAATTAACATAATTTATGTTTTTAAGGGTTATTCTGCAGTAAACAGTATAGCATATTCAGTTCTCAGAGGATTAATCTGTTTCATATTGAAGCTCTCTTTTGTATGACACTAAGAAATGAAAACATTTGTAATTGTTCTGAAATGTCAATCCCTTAACTGTTTAAATTATGCAAATTGCATTGCATTAAACAAAATTAAATTATACCCATTGTTGAGTTGTAATTAAGATGATACAGATGCATAAACACAATATAGCAATGTATTTTAACAGCCTGACAATTTTTCTTATAACTATAAGCATTAAAGTCGATGTCTATCTGAAGCAACATGTTTGCAAATATGGTGCATCTGTTCTTTTTAAATATCCATAAGTGTGTATCCCTACAGCAGAAAGATATTAGTTCAACCTTGTTGAAGTATTAAAAAGCAAGGAAATAATCTGTGCCAAGTTTTTGTGTAATATGTCTGTAGACAGCCAATATAGAACTAGCCATTAATAAATTAATATATTCCATTTTTTGAAAATCTGTTAAATGTTTATAAGCCGGTAGCTCCACGTAAGCATAGTCATAAATGTAATCTATCTATAATCATGTCTCATTTTAAGGCTTCACGTGCATACACAGTAATAGATTGTGATTGTCTGATGTAAGTGTTACACTTAGTGAAGAATCCAATTTCTTAAAAATTGTGCAATGGAAAAGTATTGCTTGATTGAGTATGCAGTGATAAAAACTTCTAGTTCTGACAAGTATTCTTATTTGGATATGCTTATTGGAACAAAGGCTGCTAATGACTAATACTGGTCTACAGCTTCCAGTGGAAAACAAAGGTTTTTAATTACACAGTGGAGAAGACTGCATATACAAAAGACTTTTAGGATGGCATTTTTTTTATCTCCAAAAATGACATTCTGCAGTTTCTTCTCAAGGGATTTGTTTTGAGTGGATTTGATTGTGTATCATATCGGTTGAGCTGTTCGGCAGAAATCAGCAGACTAAGGAATGATGATATCTCAGACCTTTGACTGATTAATCTGTGTATAATCATCTCAATGCCCAAGGCCCTTTTGATTTTATGTGGACATTTAATGTTCAGAATGTAAAGGAAAAAGAGCAGTCATGGAGTTGTAGTGTGTATCAAATTTACTCTGAAGATGGAATAGAGAAACAATTTGACAGGATAACACTTTAAAGAAATGCTAGTAAGCAACCTAATGTTATTAGACTAGATATACTGAAATTATTTTTTACAGTAGTAATTTTACCTCTGTTGTGACAAGCTTTATTGTACTCTGTTTCTTGGACCAGGGATGTTTGTTGCAATACCATTGTGAAGGAAATTGTTTACGTTACTATGGTTTTCATTAAACTGAAAATCCAAATTTTGAATTGCAATTGAGAGAACTATGAAAGGTAAAATCATATATATGGGTAGATGTATCTTACATTCACCGTGTATCAGGGATACACCAATACATTTTATTCACAGAACAATTGGACTATGTCTGATAACATGCTCCAAATAAGGGAACATTTTTCTCAGTTTTTCCACACAACATAGTATGTTCTCTAAACTACTTTGAAGGATGCAGCACATCTTGAGAGGAGGAAAATTACTAACCCATTTTACATTTCAGCTGTTGGTATTGTAAATACTTTTAAAATCAAATGTGCTGTAGAGTTGGGTGCTGGAGGAGTGAAAGATAAGATGCAAACTTTCTATGAAAATGCATTTTGTCAACAACATTCTACCTGACATGGCAAATTAATTACTGTGAAAAAACTACATATTATAAGGTTTGATAAGCAAGTGTTGACCATTAATTTGTATTTTTCTTCAAACGAATGAAGAACTCTATTCCTTTTTGACATTGATTAATAGATGACATATATATAAGATTTAAACAAACATGTTGCTTGCTTTCCAACTAGTGCGATTATGGGTTATTCATCTATTTGCATATCATGAACAATCATAGCTATACAGTTATCAGATCCATATTACATATGAACTGGAACAAAATGCCCTTCATTTTGAAACAATCTCACTGACTTCACAGTGATCAGTTGAAACTCTACTAGAGAAGGTAAACACAGAAAACTTCAGGGTCTTGTTAATGCAACATGGTCACAATGCTGAGTATGAAACAAAACATTTGGTTTTGGAATTATCACAGCTAAACATGCTTTTACACAAAACAGACAAGTAAATAAACACTACCATTGTCTTAGGCAGTGACATGACCAACTGCAAGTATGACCAAAGGGACGTTGTCTCTATACTGTGTGAAAAATGTTGCAGATTTTTTCTGCTTGCAGTAATCCATATATTTGTTAATAATGTACCTTGAATCTTCCAGCCCAGTGCAGATAAGGATGATATAAATTGATGATATTCAGGTCTGTAGCAGAGTAGCGTGACTGAGTTGTATTACAACTGATGTTTGTAAATAATGTGCTGTGCTCACACTAGGTTGCCTCAAAAGACACATCCTTTAGTAGAGCTCTTTGATGCAGTGTTTCTTAGTATTGGGCCCTTATTTACTATTGTTAACAATCACATTTAATCAGTTCATTTTCTCTTTATACAAAACCTTTTCTGTCCTTATAGAACACGAGCGATGAACTTTAGTCATGGGATTCCTTTCAAAGAAACAGCAGTTTAACAATTTAATTCCTTGTTAAGTACTATTTAATGCCTTTCCTAACCAAAAGTAAGGAGTTGAACACCAATATATATATTATGCTGAACTTCAATGAAAACTTTGCCGGTGTTGTTGTCCTTGCTGGTATGAACGGAACTGTACTTAGTAACTTAATTATAACTTGGTTACAATGACTGATGGTACTTTTGTTACCCTTCTCCATATGCCTAGCAAAAGTAAGATACCTCATATGAATAAAATTAGTCATTTGTAGGTCACTCATACTGCCAGCAATTTAATATAGGATGTCCACCATCCTTTTTACCAAATTTCTAGGACTTACTTCACTTCAGGAGGTAGCCATCTGTAGTCTTATTACTTTCCAGAGTGCCAAGTATGCCATGTAGCTCATTCCAACTAACTGTGGATAGGAGAAAACTTAGCACAAACATTAATTTCACAAGAAGGTGCTAACTGTGGCAAATAACTCAATGCAGCATCAGTTCTTTAACTGCAGACTCACCAGCTGAACATGTATTAAAGGAGATGGCTGATTTAGTCACCGAAACAGTTTATAAAATATTTTTATAACTGTGTAGGTGGCAGTGAACCTCATGGGACAGAATCTGCCAGGGTACTTGATGAGAAATGCTATGTTGTATAAAAACAAATGTGAAACAAATCTACCACACAAGTACAATATCCATTCAGTCTCTTCAAATCCACATCTCTCATTGTTTTACCACGTCCACATTTCTATGCATTTTGATCTGCTTCCCATTCTGTTTTCTAACACTGATGCTTCTTGCCGTAATTGCTTTATAGTTTTCTGTATATGATGCTTCCATGGTAGCATTTTAGATCTGTCTTATCACCATCAGTTACAACTTTAGCTACACAGTAGCATTCTGCTTTACTAAGCAGAAAGGTCTTCTAGCACTTGTTCTCTTCATGTTTTAAAACTTTCAGTATGTTGGGATCTGATGAGGTCAGCAGATATGCATACAATCCTACAGTTGCAGAACTATACATGTAATCATTTTCAAGAACATCCATACCTCCTTCAGAACAAGGAATATATTATTTATTTGCATTTGTTTACTGGGAGGTCTAATGGGCCAAGGTGAGTCCATTTTCAGTAGAGGCCTGGGCAGAAAAGCTCTTAAAACAAATATCATCATATAGCTGTAGAATCAAAATACAGAACCAAAGCAGCAGTGGTACAGAACATTACATTACAGAATAGGTGATGCAATAAAATACATGATACTAGTTATACAGATGTTAGATTTTATGTATGCAAGCCAAACAAGAAAACAATCCATAACATGGGAAAATAGCAAACGTGTGGGCAATAAAGTATTGCAGTTTTGCAGTAGGGGAAACATGGAGAGCAGCAGACTGAAGATTCTGAGGGGAAGGTATAGCCTTAGAGCTATTGCTATATAGGCATCAAGACTGAATAGAAGGTATGGTAGCTAACTAATATAGTGGATCATGTGGCTGGGTGGTACATGTTGGACTTAGTAAGTTGGAAGCACTGAATGTATATATGAGGAGTTTGAGCCATAAGAGAGATGGGGAGGAAAAGTAGGAAGCTAGGAATACATTTTTATTTATTTTTTTATAGTCAGTGCTGTTACATGTACATAGCCAATGGGAGAACAGGTGTTTCAGCAAAGTCTTTTTTTATATCACAAAAATACGACATTTATCAGGGGTATGTACACTTTTTATATCCACTGTGTGTGTGTGTGTGTGTGTGTGTGTGTGTGTGTGTGTGTGTGTGTGTATATATATATATATATATATATATATATATATATATATATGTGTGTGTGTGTGTGGTGTGTGTATATAATTATATATACAAATTGAGCAGGTGCATTCTACAACCTCACGAGTGGTCTCTCAATCCTATAATAGTGGCAAAAATCTTCAAATGCCAAGGCCATTCAGCGTTGCTAGGATACCTAATTGAAGGAGGCAGAGCATTCCATAGTTTTACTATAGCATATGGGTAACACATTTGACTAGCAGAAAAAAAAGCTATGTCTTACCATAACGTTCCATCTGTGTTGTTGATCTTTGTTCATTCATTACTGATGGATTATTGGTTCTGTCCACAGAACTGAGCCGGCCAATATCAAGCTCACATCAGCCAAAAACTCTCAAGCCAAAGTCCTACCCAGAATGCTCTGCTCCCTGTTACCTCAGATCGAGTTTGCAAGTTGATAGATAAAAGAAGAAGATACCTCTGGTCATAACAGACCTGCAATAAAGGAGTATATGAGATCAACCAAGAACCTCAGGAAGTGGGGCAGAGGGTGGTAAGTAATGAATGAATGAAGATCAACAACACAGATGGAACATTATGGTAAGACATAACTTCTTTATCTGATGTTGTTAATCTTCATTCATTCCTTACTGATGGGACAGAGTCCCCAGCTACCTGTATCTCTGGGTGGCCCTCATGGAAGGATATTTCTAAGCACCATGGAGCCAAAGGAAGCTCTACCTCTGGAGGCCAAGTCCAATTTGTAATGAAGAATAAAGGTACGAGGGTTGGCCCAAGTTGCAGCTGAGCTAATATCATTGAGGGAAGCCTTAGCATGGAAAGCTGCTGAAGTTGCCATGGATCTTGTAGAACGTGCTTTGACTCTATGAGGCAAGGTGATATTGTTTTTGTTGTAGATAAAGGTAATACAATTTCTCAACCATGAAGCCAATGTAACTTTTGATACAGTATGACCCTGTCTAGGTCCAGAAAAAGCCAGAAACAGTTGGTCTGATTTATGGGTAGATTTTTTCTGTCCAGATAAAATCGTATTTGCCTATGAACATCCAAGGAGTGCAGGCAATACTCTCCCTTGTTAGAATGATTAGGAAAGAACACTGGAAGGTCAGTAGATTGGTTGACAGACCGCTCTAACACCACTTTTGGTAAAAAGGTAGAATTAGTTCTCAGTGATACCCTATCCTTATGGAAGATAGGAAGGTTTGATGCATAAGGCCTAAAGTTCTGACAATCATCATGTGATTGCAATCAAAAACAAAGTTTTCCAAGATTGATATCTTACATTACATGAAGAGGCAGGTTCAAAGGGGGGAGCTGTTAGAGCTTGCAGAACCAATGCCAAATCCCAAGGTTGTACTGGTTCTCTAAAAGCAGGTTTTAGGTGGATAACCCCTTTGAAGAAAGTCTTACAGAGTCTGTGAGACATAAGTGAAGAATCTTGAAAACCAATATGGAAATTTGAGATGGCAGCTAAATGCACATGGATAGTAGAGGCAGACACCCCGGAGTGGAAAAGATGTGATAAGTAATCCAGTACCACTGAAACTGGGGCTGACAAGGGGTCTGATTGTTTACTTGCTGCCCATAGAGAGAACTTTTTCCATTTGGTAAGATAAATGATTGTGGTGGACAATTTAGGAGATGCAGTAAGAATATTGCACACAGGGGATGAGAGATTTTTCATGCCTGGCAATCACTGGAAGTGGAGAAACCGAGCTGTCAGTTTCAGGGTTGATAGATTGGGGTGAATCAGACCCTGCAGATGAGAGATCGACGTTGAGGATAGATTGAGGATTCACAGTTTATCTAGCAGGTGAGGCCAGAGGAAGGGAAACTAGACTTGTCGAGGCCAATATGTAGCAATGAGGATCACTTTGCTCTTCAAATGTCATGCTTTCTTCAGAAATTGGGAGATTAGAGGAAGAGGAGGATAAGCATAAGATGAGGGGAAGAGAAGGATAAGCATAAAGTAGACCCGAAGGCCAAGCATGGACTAGACCATCTCTCGGTGACTGTCCCAGAGGGGGAATTAGGGAAAAATAGTTGTGGCACTTGTAGTTGATTGGGGAGGCAAATAGGTCGCAGCAAGGCTGGCCTTGACATTTGAAGATTTTTGCCTCTATTATAGGATTGAGGGACCACTCGTGAGGTTGTAGAATGCACCTGCTCAATTTGTCTGCTATCATATTGGAGCTCCTGGGAATGTGCATTGCAATTAGAAAGCGATTGCAAGCTATCGCCCATTGCCATATTCTCAAGGCCTCTTGGCATAACGGGTAAGATCTGGTGCCCCCTTGTTTGTTGATGTACCAGACCACTGACATGTTGTCTGATTGGATTACAATAGTCCCTGACGGAAGGATGGAATGAAATGCTTGCAAAGCTGGAAGCACCGCCATCACTTCCAGGACATTGATATGCAAAAGGGCCTCTGTCTCGGACCAGGTGCCTTGGACTGAGTTTCTCTGACATAGCCCCCCCCCCAATCAGGGAGGTGTCCGTGCTCACAGTGGCTATCGGAAGATGGGAGGGGGTGAGGAGCCAGTCGTCTAGATATGGAAATGCCTGGAATCCTTGAAGTCGCAAGTGAGCGATAACCACTGCCATGCATTTTGTGAGCACTCTGTGGGCTGTAGAGAGACCGAAGGGCAGAGCTCAGTATTGGTAATGTGGGGTGGAGGTGTTTATGCCCATTCTGACCACCAAGAATCAGTAAGCATGAGATGTTGAAGTAAGGCATGCATACATGTATGTGATTTCTCTACTCTCATTCTCTCCCACACACTCACTCACCCCCCCCCCCCAATGTTGTACATATAGCCCAAAAAAATCCAGAGCATGTTCCTGCTTAAATTCCACTTGGTCCACACCAGAAACTAACAACACACATTGGTAGGCATAAGGGGATGACAGATGTGATGTGGCACCCCTCTTCCACGGAAAAGGGACTTTGTTTGCTCTTCAACTTAGTGCATGATAATTTGAGGGAGCAACTCCAGATGCCAGATGAACCAGCCATGGATCTGGACTACTGCAGATTTATTTATTTCAGTTTAATGACTGGGGAAGTCCACTGGGCCTAAAAAGAGTCCATTTTCAGTGGAGGCCAGGGGAGAAAAGTTCCAGTAGCAATGACAAACATAGCATATACACATACAAAGCGAAGAAGTCATTCAGCTTTATGCAGCATTCTGCAGTAAAAACAATTCTACATTTTACAATAATAATAAAATCTAGCAACTGTACAGCCTAAGAGTCATTAACAGTGAATTACAATGGAAATCTTACATTCCACAATAATAGTAGTAAAAATCTAGCAACACAACAGTCTAAGGGTCATTAACAGTGAATTATAACAGGGGATGAGAAATTGTTGGAAATAAACTATTAAAATTTGGAGGTTGAGGAGGAGTAGGAGGGCAAATAATGTGAGTGCAGAGATGATGCACAGAGTTAGAAGGTGGGTTTTGATATAGCAATAACCCATGCCTGGGTGTGGGTAATGCGGGATTTAACCATGGTTGGCGTGGTTTGGTCCCGAGGGCGAAGCCCAAGGGACCAAAGACAACCGTGGTTAAATCCCACATTACCCACACCCAGAAGTGGGTTATTGCTATTATACTATGACATTATTTAAGAAAAGAAACAATTACTTTTCTTAAATAATGGCATTGTATTATGCCTCTTTGCTGCCCTTCGCGGCTGTCTGGCATCCGGCAGTTCTGATGTACTGGGCATGCCTACACAGTACATCAGAGCTGTGGCCAAAAGCAACGGAGAAAGTAAGATCTCCGTTGCTTTTTTACTGTTTTGCTATGTTAAATGGGTTTAACATAGCGAGATAGCTTTAAAATAAGCAACGGAGATGTCCGTTGCTTATTTTAAAGCACGCCATGTTAAACCCATTTAACATAGCGAGACAGGTTTAAAAAAAAAGCAACGGAGAAAGCAAGATCTCCGTTGCTTTATACACACTGTGTCGCTATGTTAAAGGAGTTTAACATAGCAAGACAGCTTAAAAAAAGCAACAGAGATCTCCGTTGCTTTTTTTAAACCTGTGTCGCTATGTTAAAATCTTTTAACATAGCGAGACAGTGTTTTAAAAAAAGACTTATACTAATGGAAAAAGTCTGGGCGACCGGACATTTTTCCATTAGTATAAGTCGATTTACAATGTGCATGCTGGCCAATCAGTGTGCATGCTTTGGAATATTAATAGGGGGTCATGGTATAATATAGGGTAATCAACTTCTTCACACAACGACATATGTGGATGCTGCTCTCAGTCCCTCAAAATGGTAATACATTTGTTCATGTACTCCAACCCCCATTGCCTGATAGCTTCCCATCTACTTGCCTTGAGTACATTCATTTCCCTAGAGGACTGGAGGACTCTATTAGCATAGAGGCCAAAGACAAAGGCCATCATCAGGCAGCCATAGTAGTGCCTTGTGTTCTTGCTTACATCGCACAATGCAAGCAATCGTGGCACTTTAAATTTTATGTCATTGCGCTGCTCACAGTAGATGACATGACTACCAGTGTTACTACAGCAGTCTTTTAGACCTTCCATATATTTAAGTGCTCCAACTAGCATGAGCGTTACCATCATAAGCCAGGTAAGCTAAATCCACATCCCTAGTTAATAGCTGCAGCTTTAACTACTGCAAGCTACCACCTAAACTGTAGCAAAGCAGCCGACTGAACTGCCACTCTGGCCCCTCCAAGGAAGGTGAAATTTCATTTGCCACTCACTCCTACACAACCCTGCCTGAGTTTTCTATCTGCTCAGCTGCTAGTTAAACTCAGGCCATTGTCAACCATTTAAACATATTTGCCACAAAGATAGGATAATATTTTGGAAAGAGGGTACTTGATACATCAGAGATCAAGAGAAAACTATTGCCCATACTAATATATTTCCCCACATTTCAAACATGGATATAAAAACAGCATCCACACTACCTCATATATGCATATTTTACATGCATAAACCTCATGTATGTGATCAACCAAGTCAAATAATGATATCATAATTTATTGTACCATTCTTCACACACTGGCATGTACTTGGTATCGACTAAATCTACACTAAGCTTATTTTGACTTTGTATATCTCAAAGATATGATTATTTGGAGAGTAGAGTCTACAGTAATTTCACCATGCAATGCCAGAAAACGGGGAACACCATTCCAATTCCTCTTTAACATAGTCCGACTGACACAGTATAATGAAATTTTTTGGAATATTACATGCAATTCTGCATAGATAATGCAATTCAGCTCAAAAATGCAAGACATCTATTGATGCCAATTGAAGGGCAAATTCTCACTATCATATCATACTAAATCTAAGAAGCCCTGGTGGAGGAAAATAATCAAGCATTTTGAAAATGAATTCGGATTATGTTGCCTTCCCACTAAAATATAAACAGTAGTAGCAAGAAATTATGCAGTGCAGTACAGGTGTAACCTTAAAGGGAGATCTCGTCCCTCCACCTCCCCATCCCCTCAGTGAATGCAAAAAATGTTTATATGGTTATGGAAGTATTTAGTTTTGCTACTGGCCATCAATGAATTTGCAGGAGGCTGTGCATGGGCCAATGTCAACAAAAAACTACAAATGACACCAGAAGGAGCATAGCACAAGTAATATTATTAGTCGATGGACACAATTTGTTTATTATAGGTCCGTAAGCATTTACTAGGCTAACGACCACAATGAGCTTTTTGACCCTAGCCATGCATCCCAAATCTCTGACAAGTTCGGATACCCTTGATAAGTATAAGCAAGAGCTTGGGAGATAAAATATTTACAATCTAGGGCATGGGAGATTAACCACTTACTGGTTGTCCATGTCCATTAGAGACATAGGTACCAAACCAAGGATGAATTTCCTGCTCCTCATCCAGTTGTCCACATTGCACTTGAATTGGGTTAGGAAAGAACTCTGCTTCACATGGATGGGGAGCCTGTTCCAGAGACTGGGTAGTCTCTGAGATACATACCAATCTCTCCATCAGGTCCTTAGAACAGATAATTCTGAGGTTCAAAGGTTCACAGGATGATACTACACAATTGGCCCAGAGGTCCTTATAAGCCTAAACAAAAAATTTGCCCATTTTCCTTCAAAGTCAGCACCTGTTTCCCTTGTCCAGCAGGGACACAGGTGGGATCCCAGGGGTGTATTTTCTGTTTCCCATCCAGTCCTCCAGGTCCCTCTTAAAGAGGGCTAGAGAGGTACTCTGCTTGACATGGAGAGGGACTCTATTCCACAGATGGGGGAGTCTTTGGGGCACAAATCTATCCCGCTAACAAGTTGTATTAATGTCACAGACCAGGTTAAGGCCTGGCACACGGGTTGCATGAGTGGAGTTTGACTTATTGATATGGACCAACTCCATCAAGGCTGAGTTTGAGATGGCATTGTATGCCAGACACAGGTCACCTCTGAGCAGTCTGTATGAGACTGAATAGAGGGAAAGGGCTTTTAGCCTATCTGTATAGGGTAGGTGTTTGAGAGCCTGGATTTTCCTGGTCAGGAACCTCTGTGGTCTCTCCAGCTGCTGCATGTGCTTGGCAAGGTACATGCCAAAAGGGGGCATTGTACTCGATAATGGGTCTGATAAGGGATGATTACAGGGATGTTATGCCTCCTTGTTCCTGGATGACATATCCTTATTTATGAAGTGTGCCATGTAGAAAGCCTTCCATACAACGTAGACAACATGTTGGTCAAATGTCAGGCTGCTATCAGCCTGGGTGCCCAAGTCCCTCATGACTAATTGCTTGATTAGTACATTAATGTGATCATTAGTGGGGATGACATTTTCCCCAAAGGGGATAATGATGCATTTTTTGCAATTCAGTTTGAGGCCATGCTTCTGGCACCAGTAATTAGTGTGGGTAAGGTTTGTTTTGTGGATATGCAGGAGGTCCATCGGAGTGGAGTCTGACAATGCCCTGCATGTCAGACACAGATCTCCCCTCAGAAGCCTGTAGGGGACAGAATACAGGGATAGAGCCTTGAGGCGGTCTGTATAGGATATTTTATTTAAGCTCTGTATTCTTTTAGTGAGAAACTACAGTGGATATTCCAATTTTTGGATATGCCTGGTTAGGCACATACAAAGGGGCGTTGTACTCAATTACTGATTTGATGAATGCCGAATACAGCAGAACAATGACCTCTTTGGACCTAGATGCCATACCTTTGTTTAGAAGTTGTGCAACATAAAAGGATTTCCTCACTACAGTAGACATGTGATGGTCAAAGGCTAGATTACTGTGTGTGTTCCTAAGTCTCTGACTACTGGGTCAACGAAGATGTGTGTTGGCAATATGATATTTACCAGGGGTGGATGACGTATTATGCATTTCTCAGCATTTAGTTTTAGTCTATGGCTTTGATACCAGTTGTCCATCACCCCCTCCTGGAGAACATTTGTGTCTGTGTGGGATTCAATGACTGCTCCTCATTTGAAATCAGCAAATTTAGTCAGCCAAAGACCACTGACATTGGTCTTGACTTCAGAGAAGTAAATGCCAAAAAGGAGCGGTCTAAGGACTGATCCTTGATAGACTCCACTTATGATTGGCCTCTCTGTAGAGCTGGACACCCCAGTTCTAACTTTCTGGGTCCTAGGAGCCAGTTGGCTATCCACCAGGTGATATAAGAGTTTCTACCTAACCTTATGAGTTTGTCAGCAATGCCCCAGTGGGTTATTGTATCAAATGCCTTGGTCAGGTTGAGGTAGGCAGTGTGAACCATTTTGCCCTTATCCATTGCTTTGGTTACCTTCTCAAAGTCGTCCAACAGGTTGAGTAGACATGATCTGCACTTGATGAAACCAAACTGGGTTGGGTCCAGTGTCTGGAGGTTTACTTTATCACTATTGATCAGTTCCATGATAATTCTTTCCATGGCTTTACATACAAGCCTAGTGAGACTTCTGAGTCTGTAATTGGCCCAACTTTGTGTAGAGGGATGACTGCTGCTGTTGTCCATTCAAGCGGCATGAAGCCCGTTTGAGTGCTACAGTTAAATAGCAATTCCAGAGGCCTTGATAGGTCATATTTCATGCTATTTAGAAGGCATCCAGGGATACTGTCTGGGCCCACTGATGCTGAGTTTCTGGCATTAGAGAGAGAGAGCATTAAGGACTAATTTCCTTGTGATAGAAGGGGGAGGTATATTTGATGGCATTTCTTGAGGGAAGGTAGTGGGGATGACCAGGGTAAAGTTGGAGCTGAATTTAATTGGCCAACTGGTTTGCTACATCTTCTGGCTCAGTATAGGTGGCTCTATTTACAATGAGTTCTGCACACAATTGTGGATTGCCTTTGAGGTTGGGAACATAGCTGAAAAATGCTTTGTAGCTGTTGGGCCTGGGAGGTCAAACTCATCTCACATTTGGATTTGATAGACTATTTGTCCATCAAGAGGTTTGTTTATTTTGATGAGAGTGCTTTTATCCTGTTGGGTCCTGCACCTCCTATTTGCCATGATTTTCTTCCTTATGTTATATGGCCTATTGATTTTGTGACTTAACTAGTGTAGCTTGTTTTTTTTTTTAGTTACTTCTGTAATTCTTCCTGATGGGTACAAGCTGCGTCTATGCAGCTATTAACATTCTTGTACAGGGTTTCTGAACATTTCTGCATAGGCAACCATGTTCTCAGGGTTTATGGGGGCTTGAATTTTTGCCAGGTTATCACATAATCGCAAGAGGTTGGCCTTAGACTAGTTCCTGAATATTCCAGATTTAGCTGGGGGGGTGCAGGTTTTATTTTTACTTCAAAGGAGAGCATTTTGTGATCTGACCTTACCAGGTAAGACATTACAGTAGGGGGTTGTGCAGCACTCTCCCATATTAGTGAGGACCAGATCCAGTATGGCTGCACCCTTGTTGGTATACTGACTATCTGGTTCAGGAAAGTATGTGTTTACAAACCCCAGGAATCTCTGTTCTTGTACGTTTGGTGTCATGTAGGATTCCCAGTTAATAGTGGGGTAAATAAAATCACCCATAAATATGGTATTGGGTTGGATAGTTAGTGTTTCTAATAAATTTAAATACATGTTATAGGTTTCCTGAGTCATAGAGAGGGACTTATGCTGGCAAGGAAGTGATATAGGATTCTGCCTATGGTGATTTGAACATGGAGCAGCTCAACTGCATTGTCCTGTTTAAACAGCCTTGAGGTATATTTTTTTTTAATGTAAACAGAGACACTACCACCTTTAGACCAGCAACTACACAGACGGGAACTTATGTGTGAAATGCATTATAACCTTGCAATGTTGGTGTGCTCTCCACAGCTTTAAAACATGTCTCAGTGACTGTACAGATATCAACATTCTCTAGGGTGAAGAGAGCTTTAGGGAGTGGAGTTTTTTGTTTAGAGTCCTATCTTTGAGTAGTAATACCTTTAGATTTTCTCTCTTTTGATTTGCAACATTGGAAGTACTTTCAGTTTGGCATTGCCTAAAAAAGGCACTATGGGGGAAGGCAATGGTTTAGCTAATATTCAAAAGCATAGAGGGGAGAGGTACAGACCACCCTTGGAAAAGCAGCATGGCCTGTTGACCATCTCCTTCCAAGTGGACAAATACTGCACTCCCTTAGAATGACACCAGAAACTAAGCAAATTATTAAAGTCAGTCATATTTTGTTCATATTGTGGTATCTTCCTCGGAGATAAAATGCTGCTTTTTCCAGCCTGACACACATTCTGAGAGCACTATAACATCTGTATAATGCTCTCTTCATATAGTCTAGGGAGACAAGTCTCAGGTTATTTACTCCCAACATGGACTACGAGTCATAATGATACTTGTGGTCCAATGACCTGAGTGCATGCATAATATGGTGGATCTGTGCCCCTGGTAAGCAACTCACCATGACTTTCTCCTTACTCTGCCTGGTGAGAGGGACATCAATGTGTCATGATGGAATCTCCAATGAACATAATATTGGTTTATGGTGGTGGCTTACCTTATGGGCTTAGAGGTAGTAAGTCCATGAGATGTGAGGGTGTTTTGAAAGAGTGCACTTGTGGCTGCTGAGGGTATTTTTTGTGTGTACTTCTTCTAGGAGGGTTTTATGGTTTAGGAAGGGTACATTTAAGTACCTCAGCATACATGGGTATAAATGTCTGCTTTGAGTTGCATGTGATGGGTGTGGCATGTGTACTACTGACAACTTTATTGACATCAGGAATACTTTGTGAGAGCTTTGCCTCAAGTAGCTGTGCAAATACTTCTCTCACATACTGTATCTGAGAATTAACTGGTTGTCAGCAAACATGAGGCAATTTCTACATTGCTTCAGGATGCACATATCCAGCAAGCTGGTAATGGAGACAGTGGGAAAGTTCATATCCATGGCAACAGACCATTATTTATTCAATGGATAGCTGGAGTGAGAATATAAAGCAACATCAAGGGTATTTGGGTTTACAACTCTGGGGACAGTGCTCATCACTGCAAACTAGTTGTCCTGTCTGCAGCTAGGTACTGGAGAAATTTCAATTGTGTTTTTTCAGGAAAAATGTCACTCAAGATGTTTGAGTCTGTACAGGGCACGGCCAAGCACTTGAGGGGAAACTAATACGTACACCCTTAAAATTTAAGGATGAAGTATTTAGGCAGATATTTGAACCAAGTCAAGCAGTACTTACTGAAAACAAATTACTTGTCAAGAATGATGGAAAAAGGGGAGTTGCATTAATGGTTACCACCTGGCTACTACTAGTCTCACCACAACTTCACTTTGCTGGGATGCTATGCTCCATTGCTTCTTCTCTCACCAGAAGCATACCATTAGCACAAATTCCAAGATGAGAAGCAAGCCACAGCCTGTTTGGTGATGCACAGTCTTGTCCCAGATGATGCAAGGATCTGTGGGCTAGTTGTAGCCCTTTTCTGGTAAACGTCTTGAATAGCAACTAGACCAATTAGGAAAATTAAGCACAGATACTCACTGTCCAACCAGAAAGTCTGGAATCAATGTACTTTGCTCATTCTCACCAGGAGCAGAATATAAGCACAAATTCCAAGCTGTCACCTATGAAGTGGTTATTAGGCTTTCTGGCGATTGGCAGTCTCCGAGTAATAATGTCCCTGTGCTCCTTCTCTCACCAGGAGGAAACAGAAGCACTGATCCCAATATGACTACTGACAAGCAGAATGTGGGCTCTCCAATAACTGATAGTCTTGCAGGAGATGTCTAAAGGTAAGATGAAAAAGTGGGTTAATATTATAAAACACTGCAGTATGAAGCAGTTAGATATAAAAGGGGGGGGCAACTAAAAGTTTCAGCTGTCTAAATGGAGAGGCATTCATTTTAAGAGAGAAAGATTTAAACTTTTGTTTTCTGGGTCTATGGAATAAAGTGGGATAGCCAATAAATTTTTTGTGATTTCACAAAATGATAATTCTGTGCTTACTCACAACAGCCAATGGAAGGGGAGAGGGAAGAAGCTATGTGGTCAAATTAACATAAGGGGTAGGCAACTAGAAAGACAGTTGTGTTTAAGAACACAACAGCAACAGGGTAGGAGTGTGGGAAAAACTATGTGTGACTCAAAAGACACAGCTGTGAGATCTTTCCAAGTTTTAATATGCAATTCAAAGCAGAATACAAGTAAAACACAATGTAAAGAAAACAAATCACAGTATATAAAATCGAAAAAGGCAAAGTAATGCAAAATACAAGAAAGCAAACTAAACTTTCCCTCACAGCAAGTTACATGCAACAAAACACTTTCCTGCAGTTACTCTCTATCAAGGGCAGTTTCTAACAAATTTTCCTCAATGTAGTCAAATATTTGTCAATATTTCATTGCTGCTGTGAGATGTTGTTTCAAGTATGTATGACTACTAGTGTTTTTGTTATTAACTACATGTTGGAGTATAATGCAATTTAAAGTCTGATGACCACTGGACATAGCTGCCCTAGATGAATACCAGGCTTACAGAAGCTTTTTTATAGGTCTCAGAAAGTTGCATCCTCTATATGAAAGACAGACCATTACTACCTTGCCTACTGAATCCATCCATCAAAAACAGATATGTTGATTTTCAGACTACAACCTTTACCATTGGTACCAAATCTTACTTTTTTTTTCTTTTCTTTCTTACAGATTCATCAAGATATTCTTGTCCATATTTGGCTCCTATTTTTTTAGTGTATGAAATCTTTAAAGTGTTTACTGATTTGTTACACAAGTTATTTTTCCTTAGACATTGTTGATCCATCTTCTGGTTCTTTATTAGACGCATTTCTTACTACAGCTCAAGGAATAAACAGTCATTCTTCAATTTCCATAACTGTACATAGCTGTATTTTGAAATATAGTGGGCTTTTTTAAGCATTTGGCATCTTAGGCTTGTTTAGATGCAGTATAAGCATTGTTTGACTGGCTTAATATAGCCAATTGCACAATCTGAAAAGCTGGCGCTGCTTGTAATAAAAGAACATGCACAACACTGGTGTCTTATTCTATCATATTTTGAAAACCAAATGCTAAATACTGTCATACTTAAAAAACAAGACTGGTTGTTTAAGAATTGGTGTGGCTATGGCCTCAAGGAATTTCTTTCTGCAAAATGGTTTATTCACAAACTTGAAACTACAGGTTCAGAAACTGGATTAATTGCAGAACGGGAGCAAAATATTTAAGATGGGTTTAGAATGTTGCAGTAATGATAATTTGTTATACAACCACTTCTTGTTCATAAGGTCGAGAGATCATTGCAAAGTATCACTCCTTATTTTAGCATATTAATGAAACAAGGTAAAAAAACTAAAGTACAGATTTACCTGTAAGGAAAATCATTCTGCATTTCAAACAATGAGACGAGAGGTACCCTGAAAACATTTATTTTAATGTTAAATATGTTTTACATGGCAAACTGAGTGAATTCACTAAAATTCAGTTAGTTTTTAACTTACGTTTATGCAAAGCTGCAAACCAGATTTGAATGAAGAAAATGCATAAAAATGGGGTAAAGCTAAATCCCAAGAAACCTGAGAAAAACAAGTTATAGTTTTAAGCAGTGTTCTCAGCTGAACATACAGAAAATATGTCAACAATGATGTTTAAAATATGAACTTAGCACTGAAACGGGGGGGGGGGGCAATGAAATTGATCACAGTTCAGAGTAGGCACTGAAAATCAAATATTCTCTCTATCATATTAATGCAGAATGACCAAGTCAACTATCTGGCCAAAGAAGTTCAATATAAGCAAAGTATGGTAGTTATGTAAGATGTACAGATAGAAAGGAATTTAATGTCCGCTCAAGTGCAATGTGTGTTCAGGCAAAGAGAAAAATAAAGCCTTCTGTGTATAAGTTGCTTTTCTCTTATAGTCTATCACCATTGGGTAAAATTGCCTTACACGCATGGGAAATGCAAGCTACAGTTTGGATACAAGATATCAGTCTACATTCAACCATTTGTCAGAAGCATGGCATGGTGAAAAGAATTCATGAAGTACACAGTAATAATTTGCTTTGTAGCATTATTAATATGCTTGGGTAATTTTCTTGGCCTATTGCTTCCATCTAGTTAACACACAGACCATATTCAAGGGAAATATTTAGTGTGTTAAAGAGGATATAGACTGAACTTCATCTTAGGAGGTGCTTTACTGCTAGGAAAAGCAGTCTGACCTACTGGTATCTGAAAATAATATTGCAGAAATCCAGATATCATTAAACAAAAGCTATCAATTTGCACTAACCTCATTTTCCTGTCAAGAAGCATCAATGGCAAAACATTGCTTGATTAAAAAAATGTTTTTCCATCATCTTATATCAATAATCGTTCATGTACCTATGCTTTAAAAATATCATACTTGGGCTGCTACACCTTTTTTTCAGATATTTAAATAACCAAAACTTTATTTTAGGTTCACAGGAGGTTACTAGGCTAGCATCCCTGAAGCCTTTACAGTCCTAACCATATTAATCCCAAGTATTTCAATTTATTCTTTTTGGGTAGTTTGCAGAGTAAATTTATGAACAGAGCATGTCTGTGGTCAATACAACTACCTCTGACCATGAGGGACACAGATCCCATCCCAGGGGTGAATTTGCAGTCTCCCATCCAATTATCTAGGCTGCATTTTAATATAGTCAATAAGGAGCTCTGTTTTAAGTGAATAGGATGTCTATTCAAGACAAGCTGCAGTTTCTGGGAGACCTCTCTCTCTCCAACATGTCTGTTAATGTCACAAGCATGGTTGAGATCCCTAGAGCGAGTGACTCTTGTGCCATTTGGACTGGATGACATGCATTTCCATTAGGGCAGGGTTACGGATTGCCTTACAGGCCAGGCACAAGTCACCTCTTAGCAGCCTATAAGACAGAGACTAAAGTGACAGATCATGGTTGGGAGTGTATTTTCTTAGTAAGAAATTGCTGATGTTTCTCCAACTGCCACAAGTATCTGATGAGGTACATGTAAAAGGATACATTATACTCTATTAGTGGTGTGATGAGGGTAGAGTAATGTGGAGATGCAGCATCCCTTGACTTGGATACTATGCCTTTGTTTATGAGATGCGCTATGTAGAAGGCTTTCCTCATCACTGTGGAAACTTGGTGGTCATAGTTCAGATTGCTATCAACCTGTGTTCCTAAGTCTTGCACCACTAGGTTGGAACTCAAGGAAGTGCTGTCAATATTATTTGCAGGGAGTTCCTTTTTGCCAAAGGGAGTAATGTATTTGTTTGCATTTTGTTTTAGACTATGGCTTTGGCAATAATCATTTGTTTGTGTTAGCCTTCTTGTAATATATTGACATCATTGGGGGACTCTGATTGCTCCCAGTTTGCAATTATCAGCAAACTTGGTGAGCCAAAGGGTGTCTATTTTGGCCTGGACTTCTGATAAATAGATGCCAAACAGTAAGGGGCCCAGCACAGACCCCTGTGATACTCCACTGGTGATGGGTCTACTGGTGGAGGTGGACTCACCAATTTTGAGTGTGTGTGTTCTGTCGGTGAGCCAGTTGGCTACCCATCTAGTTATGCAAGGGTTTATCCCTACCTGGGAGAGTTTCTTCCCAATGACTGAGTGGGAAATTGTGTCAAAAGCCTTGGCAAGATCATGATAGGCTGTGTGCACTTGTCTTACCTTCATCCATGGTTTTGGTGACATTCTCAAAGAGGTCTACTGGGTATAATAAGAATGATCCACCCTTAAAGCCAAATTGGGTTGGTTCCAATGTTTGGAAGTTGCCCATGTCCTTGTTGATAAGGATCATAGATCCTTCCATGGTCTTGCAGATGAGGATGGTTAGACTTATGGGTCTGCAGTTCCCAGGGTCAGTTGATAGCTCCCCCTTTGTGCAATTGGGATTACTGTTGCTATTCTTCATTCTGCAGGAACATAGCCAGTTCTCAGGCTATGATTAAAGAGCACAAAGTGGGCCTGCTAGGTCTTGTTTTTGTTTAGTAAACAACTTGAGATATTATCTCATTATTATTATTAAAAAAATTTCAAACCCATTTGCATACTAAGATTTGTATTTTACAAAAAATAAAATTAAAAAAAAAATAAAATAAAATATTTTTTTATTTTATTTTATTTTTTATTTTATTTTTTATTTTTTGTACTTCATTAGAAAGTTTAAAACCAGTCAGGCTGTGGATGATCAGGAGATGGTTAGTGGCTATAGTAGCCTTTGTATGTAAATATTACACATTAGCCATCTGTGTTTTAGCGCATGTTCGACGCTGACTGACGTCCGTTTTTAGTGGTAACTTCAGATACAAATCTTAGTATGCAAATGGGTTTGAAATTTGTTTAGATTACATAGTAATGTTGGCAAAATCTTAGATTATCTGGTTAGAATATTAATGGAACCATGACAAGTAAGTTAGACTTTTAATGATGTACATATATTAAGTATATTCAGATACACATTGTGTTGTTGAATTGAATGTTTTAGGTTCTTGTTTTTATGATGGTGTGCTCTGCACATACTATTCAACCTTAGAATGTGTTTTTAATTGCACATACTCTATTAAGAAGTATCACTATATACGTACTATATAGCGAGTATTATGGTTGGGATACAACTTGATTGAGTTAAATTAGTTGACTCAACATGTGTTTGCTTTGTATAAAAAGCATTAATTGAATGTGCTTTTGAATTTTAATGGTCTGATGAAGCTTATGTGAAAGCGCTTACCTGTGGCATGCTCTATTAAAACATTTATTATTTTAAATGGAGTCAGTTCGGTTTGCCTTACTAATTCATTATGGACAATTAGAATATTTATGTTCCTTGAGGTATAAGAAGTGTGCATGAACATTTCCATGGTCACCTCTCAAGTGTATATTTCCAGTATTTTAAGTCATTATTTTCCAGCTGAGAGGTGTTTGTTCTGCTGGGAGCTCATATTCTATTCTATCTTTTCTGGCATTTAAATGTGTGCTTGTCTAAAGAACTATACTCTGTAAAGGCTTCAGAGCCAAGGCGCTAGAGACTAACAAAGTTTTGGATATTTTTTGGATTATCCTGACCATCCTTTTTGTAGTTGCTGCTTGAATTTTAATTTTCCTGGGTTGTCTTCACAATTGTTTATGGAATGACTGAGCACTGTATGCTTATGTGTAGTGTACTAACATTCTCTTACATTGGGTGGGGGGGCTGCTGTCAGTCCCACTTGTAAGCAACACTGTAAAAGACACTTATGGGGCTGTATGGAATAACTATGGATCACCTAGCCAATTTTTGTTGCAGGGTGCACTTTGTTTTTCATGTGTTCTTTATTTGTATTATTTCAGGGACTGTAAGGGTGTTTGCCACTTCTTTATTATTTTATTTATTTTGTGGGAAGAATATTTCCATAGTTCATTTTTTTCATTACATTCGGTTTTGATAACAGGACCACCATTAATTTTGTGTAGAGTGAGCTGCATTTCTTTATTGGTATCATGTAGAGTCACATGGAGAGTTAAGAGTTGGTATACAGATTAGGTGAATATACTTCTGCTACTAAATTCTTCTTTAAATCGATTTTTAACATGCTATTTCTGAGTTGCAATAAGGATTGTAGTTTGTGTTCCTGTCAGTCCAGTCTTGTATACGATCAATGAGTATGAATTTTCAAAGCATTTAATGGATTGACTAGGCTAATTTGTTGCTTGTAGGTGTACTGTAAATGTCAACTTGCTGTTGTGTTACTTGCTTTTAAACTATTTCAGGTATCTGATAATGTAAACGTTGTGGTAAAATAGAAAATGGCAGTGAAGTGTAACAAATTTTATAAAAGCAAGAATAAAGTCTGGTATACATTATGGGACTTTGTCAAGATATCAAGCTACTGAATAATTAATGCCTTCCAATGGTTGCAAAACACATTTCACACTTAAACCATTTAACGTATTTGATGGAAATATCACAACATTATTTAGAGCTCTGTTATCTCAGATGGGTTTTTTAGCAGCTATTACTATGGTGACAACAGTAGCAGCGGAGACAAAATCTCTTCTTAATATGCACTGGCTAATGTCACCAATAAATCTGATTCGTTACAGATGATGGTGGTGGTGAAAGAAGTAATCATCTTTAATAATATTATTATTATTGTGTGGAAACTCGCATCAAAATACTTGGGGATACTATTGATGACCAGCTGAAATCTGACCTGCATGTTCTCAGTAATATTAAGAAAATCCAGAAAAAACTTGCTCTCCTCTACAGGAATAAAAAACTTTTATCCAATAAAACCAAGATTGCCCTATACCATGCCTATTTACTCCAGACCCTTCTATAGG
>NC_056748.1:595520133-595762633 GCF_019279795.1 Protopterus annectens
TGGGGGGACCAATGGTGGGGTATTATCATCACCCCATGAAAGTCCATGTCTGGGGCACATGTAATTGTGGGGTATTATCATCCCCATGAAAGTCTATGTCAGGGTGACATGTAATGGGGGGTATTATCATCAACCCATGATGATGTCCACTTAGAAGAAACGTAATGGGGGTATTATCATCACCCCATGATGAGGTCCACTTGTGAGACATGTAGAGGGGAGATATTATTATCACCCCATGAAAGTCCATGTCAGGGTGAGAAGTAATGGTGAGGTATTATCATCACCCCAAGATGAGGTCCACTCGTGAGACACATATTGGGGGTATTATCATCACCCCATGAAAGTCCATGCCAGGGTGACATGAAATGGGGGGTATTATCATCAACCCATGATGTCGTCTGTTGAGGAGACATGGAATGGGTGAGTATTATCATCACCTCATGAAAGTCCATGTCAGGGTTACATGTAATGGGGGGTATTATCATCACCCCATGATGATGTCTGCTTAGGAGACACACAATGGGAGCATGTTATCATCACCCCCTAAAAGTCCATGTCAGGGTGACACAATGTGGGGATATTATCATCACCCCATAATGCGGTCCACTCGGGAGACATGTAATCGGGGGGGTATTATCATTGGCCCAGGAAAGTCCATGTCAGGGTGACCCATAATGGGGGGTATTATCATCACCCCATGATAAGGTTACCTTGCGTGACACGTAATGGGGGAGTATTATCATCACCCCATGATGAGATCCGCTCAGGAGACACATAATTGGGGGTATTATCATCACCCCTTGAAAGTCCATGTCAGGGTGACATATAATGGGAGAATATTATCATCACCCCATGATGAGGTCCACTCTGGAGGCACGTAATTGTTGGGTATTAACATCACCTCATGAAAGTCCATATCAGGATGACACATAATGGGTGGTATTATCATCATCACTCCATGATGAGGTTTGCTCTGGAGACCTGTAATGGGAGGTATTATTATCACCCCATGAAAATCCATGTCAGGTTGACAGGGAAGCGCTGTAATGGGAGGTATTATCATCACCCCATGGAAATCCATGTCAGGGTGAAAAGGCATGGTGGGGTAGTATCATCACCCTATGATGCGGTCTGCTGGGGAGACACATAGTAGTGGTGTATTATCATCACCCCATAATGAGGTCTGCTAGGGGACACGCAATGGGGGTATTATCATCAACCCATGATATTTTATGTCAGGGTAACACATAAAAAGGGAGTATTATCATAACCCCATAAAAGTCCATGTCAGAGTGACTTGTAATGGGGGGTATTGACATCACCCGATGATGAGGTCTGCCAAGAGACACGTAATGTGGGATATTATCACCACCGCATGAAAGTTCATGTCAGGATGACACATAATGGGGGGGTATAATCATCACTCCACGATGATGTCAACTCGGGAGACATGTAATGCGGGGTATTATCATCAGCTCATGAAAGTCCCTGTCAGAGTGACACATGATAGGGGGTATTATCATCACCCCATGATGAGGTCACCTCAGGAAACACATATTGGTTTGGTATTATCATCACACCATGAAAGCCCATCTCTGAGAGACACATAATGGAAATATTTTCATCAACCCATGATGAGGTCTGCTCGGGAGACACGTAATGGGGAGGTATTATCATCACCCCATAAAAGTCCATTTCAGGGTGGCTCATAATGGGAATATTTTCATCACCCCATGATGAGGTCCGCTCAGGAGACAAGTAATGGAGGGTATTATCATCCCTGCATCAAAGTCCATGTCAGGGTGAGAAGTAATCTTGGGGTATTATTATCACACCTTGATGAGGTCCACTCAGAAGACAAGTAATGTGGAAGTATTATCATCACCCCATGAAAGTCCATGTGAGGGAGACAAGTAATGGTGATGGTATTATCATCACCTCATGATGAGGTCCTCTCAGGAGACATGTAATGGGGGGCATTATCATCACTCCATGAAAGTCCACATCAGGGTGACACATAATTGGGGGGGTATTATCATCAACCCTTGATGAGGTCCGCTCGGGTTACACATAATGGGGATATTATCATCACCCTCCATGAAAGTCCATGTCAGGGCGACAAGTAATGGGGGTTATTATCATCACCCCATGGTCAGGTCCACTTCGGAGATAAGTATTGCGGGGTTATTATCATCACCCTATGAAAGTCCATATCAGGGTGACACGTAATGGGGGTATTATAACCCCATGATGAGGTCCGCTCTGGAGACACGTCATGGGGGTATTATCGTCACCACATGAAATTCCATGTTAGGGTGACACATAATGGGGGGTATTATCATCACCCCATGAATGTCCATGTCAGGGTGACATGTAATGGAGGGTATTATCATCACCCCATGATGAAGTCTGCTCAGGAGACATGTATTGGGGGTGTATTGTCATCAGCCCATGAAAGTCCATGTCTGGGGCACATGTAATTGGGGGGTATTATCATCCTCATAAAAGTCTATGTCAGGGTGACACGTAATGGGGGGTATTATCATCAACCCATGATGAGGTCCACTTAGAAGAAACGTAATGGGAGTATTATCATCACCCCATGATGAGGTCCACTTGTGAGACATGTAGAGGGGGGATATTGTTATCCCCCCATGAAAGTCCATGTCAGGATGAGAAGTAATGGTGGGGTATTATTATCACATCAAGATGAGGTCCACTCATGAGACACATGTTGGAGCTATTATCATCACCCCTTGAAAGTACATGCCAGGGTGACATGGAATGGGGGGTATTATCATCACCCCATGATGTCGTCTGTTGAGGAGACATGGAATGGGTGGGTATTATCATCATCTCATGAAAGTCCATGTCAGGGTTACATGTAATGGGGGGTATTATCATCACCACATGATGACATCTGCTCAGGAGACACATAATGGGAGCATGTTATCATCACCCCCTGAAAGTCCATGTAAGGGTGACACAATGTGGGGGTATTATCATCACCCCATAATGAGGTCCACTTGGGAGACATGTAATGGTGGGTATTATCATCACTCCATGAAAGTCCATGTCAGGGTGGCATGGAATGTTGGGGTATTATCTTCACCCCATAATGAGTTCTTCTCAGGAGACACAGAATGGGGGTGTATTAACATTACCCAATGAAAGTGCATGCCAGGATGACACGTAATGGTGGGGTATTATCATCACCCCATGAAGAGGTCACCTCGGGAGACACGTAATGGGGGGATATTATCATCAGCCCTTGAAAGTCCATGTCAGGGTGACACATAATGGGGGGTATTATCATCACCCCATGAAAGACCATGTCTGGGAGACACGTCATGTGGTTATATTATCATCACCACAAGAATGTCTATGTTAGGGTTCACTTATTGTTTGGGGTATTATCATGGTGAAGTCCACTCTGGAGACACATAATTGGGTGTAATATTATCACCCCATGAAAGTCCATGTCAGGGTGACACATAATTGAGGGTATTGTGATCCCCCCATGACGAGGTCCACTGGGGAGACACGTAATCAGTGGGTATTATCATCACCCCATGAAAGTCCAAGTAATGAGTGGTATGATCATCACCTCATGATGAGGTCCACTTGGGAGACACGTAATGGGGGTTATTATCATCCCCTATGAAAGTCCATGTCAGGGTGACAAGTAATGATTGAGTATTATCATCACCCCATGATAAGGTCCGCTTGGGAGACAAGTAATAGGAGGGTATTATCATTGTCCCTTGATGAGGTCCGCTAGGGAGAAGCATAATTGAGAAGTATTATCATCACCCCATGAAAGTCCATGTCAAGGTGACATGTAATGGAGGGGTATTATCATCACCCCATGATGAGGTCTGCTTTTGAGACATGTATTGGGGGGTTAACATCACCCCATAAAAGTCCATGCCAGGGTGACAAGTAATGGGGGGCATTATTACCATCCCATGATGTGGTCTGCTCGGGAGACATGTAATCGAGGGGTATTATCATCACCCCATGAAATTCCATGTTAGGGTGACACATAATGGGGGGTATTATCATCACCCCATGAATGTCCATGTCAGGGTGACATGTAATGGAGGGTATTATCATCACCCCATGATGAGGTCTGCTCAGGAGACACGTATTGGGGGTGTATTGTCATCAGCCCATGAAAGTCCATGTCTGGGGCACATGTAATTGGGGGGTATTATCATCCTCATAAAAGTCTATGTCAGGGTGACACGTAATGGGGGGTATTATCATCAACCCATGATGAGGTCCACTTAGAAGAAACGTAATGGGAGTATTATCATCACCCCATGATGAGGTCCATGTGAGACATGTAATGGGGGTTATCATCCCCCATGAAAGTCCATGTCAGGATGACAAGTAATGGGGGTATTATTATCACATCAAGATGAGGTCCACTCATGAGACACATGTTGGAGCTATTATCATCACCCTTGAAAGTACATGTCAGGGTGACATGGAATGGGGGTATTATCACCCCATGATGTAGTGAACTGTTGAGGATGATAAGAGTAATAGACTCAGCCAGAACATTTGTCTAAATATTTAGAAATGCTTTTGAAACCATTATTAGCTAAGGTCCCCACTATAATGGAAGACAGAAATATGTTTTTAAGACAACTTTTTGGCACAACCTTATTGATGGAATAGAAAGTCTAATGCAATGAGGAGTACTAAATTCTCATGCTTTAAACATGTTTTTCCCCATGATGATGGGATTCATTGTATAAAGATGTTTTTAAACAAGTATTCTGAATATGATATTCGAAAAATACAATTAATATGCTTTCTGCTTTCTTTAATACCTGAGCATAATGTTTTTGTATTTGGTACTAATTGTTTGCATTAAGTTAAAGGTAATGCGATTTTTAAGGGATATATAAACATTTAATGCTAATATTAATAACTACCCATATGTGGGAAGATATATAATTATTAGCATCAGATATTAATCCATTTAGAGGATATATATTTTAGATTTATTGTAGATTTGCTGATGACCTTTGTTATCACAGGAGGTAACAAATTTACTCTAAATGATTTTTTTTAATTAACAACCACCTTATTTATCTTATTTAGGTTTAAGCATGAACTTTCTTGTATTTCTTTTTCTTTTTTGGATGTCCTTTTAAAAGCGTTTTTGGATAAACTTTATACAAACTGAGATGTTCAGGAAGGAAGTAAGAGGAACTAGGTACATGTATGTGGTATGCACCCAGCACATGTTTTCCAGAAAGAAGTTAGAACAGATGTATAGAGGGCTAAATACTGAAATACGAATGATGCGTAATGTACTTAAACAATTTAATTTTATTAGTTGAAAGAGAATTTTTACAGTCGTGGATATAAGCAGGCTGAAACACAAGCAGCAATAATGTAACTAATAAGTGCGGTCATATTTTTTATTTGAATTATTTTTAATTTGAATTTAGATGGCGTTCATATAGAAAGTGGAATAAAGACTAGAACTAATCCTGTTAGATGCATACTTACCTATAATATAAATACTCATCAAGTTAAGAATATAACTATACATCCTTTCGTCTCTATTTGCAGGATATACCAGAATTGAAGAATAATAACATCAGTTATCGCTTGCGTGTTTTGGATATAAATGAAACCAAGACACTAAAGAGAAGTATTATGTTATAGGGAGTTTCCATATAGATGTTTTAGTACATCCTACCACAAAATGTGGCACATATAGAGTAATATATTAGGTACTTATGATAAACACCACCACTTGTCAGTAATATAATTGTAATAGTCAATGGATATATTATATTACTTTGTTGTTATGGTAATTGTAATACAAAAAATATTATATATTATGCCAAATGTATGAAATGTGATGCATATTATACAGGAATGCAAACAGGAGGCTTAAGGATCAGATATGAGATCATATGAATGACATACATCAGAAAGTGGTTTCAATGCCTTATATAAGCATACATCATTCACTAATAGAAGAACATACTTTTCAGTTTACAGAGAAAAAAGAAATGAAGACCCCTTAGAGGTGTTTATTTTAAGTTATTCACCAGGAATGAAGAAATGAAATGGTTGAAAACCTGAGCACTATACTTGGGGTTAAATGGTGCTTTACTTTGATTTTAATTGTTGAAATATGGTTAAATGGAAGTGTTTGATCATGTGATTCGCTACTAGTATTTATTTGGTTTTGAGTTTTAACTGAAATTGTATTAGCCTTTTGTTTGGAGTCTGGTGAAAGTTTATACTAGTGAAATACATTTTGTTTTGAGTTGGATGCTGGATGATTTTTCTGGTTCTCCCCCTATTTTGTTTTTGCTCAGTGTGACATGTAATGAGGGGTATTATCATTACCCCATGAAAGTCCATGTCAGGGTGACACGTATTGGGGGTATTATTATCACCATGATGACATCCACTCAGGAGACACATAATGGGGGGATTATCATCACCTCATGAAAGTCCATGTCAGTGTGACATGTAATGAGGGGTATTACCATCACCCTATGATGAGGTCCATACTAGAAACATGTAATGGGGGTATTATCATCACCTCATGAAAGTCCATGTCAGGGTGACACAGTGGGGGTATTATCAACACCCCATGATGAGTTCCTCAGGAGACACATAATATTATCATCTTCATTCGCGAATGTCCATGTCAGGAGACATGAAATGGGCAGGTATTATCTTCACGCCATGAAAGTCTGTGTCTGGGAGACACATAATCTGGCTGTATTATCATCACCCCATGAAAGTCCATGTCCGGGTGACACATAATGTGCGGGGTGTTATCATCACCCCATGGTAAAGTCTGCTCAGAAGGCACGTAATTTAAAGGTATTATCATCACTCCATGAAAGTCCATGTCAGGGTGACATGTAATGGGGGGGTATTATCATTATGCCATGATGAGTTCCACTCAGGAGACATATAATGGGGGATATTATGACCCCATGAAAGTCCTTGTTAGGGTAACACGTAATGGGGGTATTATGATCACCCTATCATGATGTCTGTTCGGGAGAGACATAATCAGTGGGTATTCTCATTATCCTATGAAAGTCCATGACAGAGTGACATGTAATTGGTGGTATTATTATCACTCCATGATGTGGTCTGCTCAGGAGACATGTAATGGGAGGTATTATCATCCGCTCATGAAAGTACATGTCATGGTGACAAGTAATGGTGGGTATTATCATCACCCCCATAATGAGGTCCACTAAGGAGACACGTAATGGGGGTATTATCATCACCCCATGATGAAGTCTGCTAGGGTGACACATAATGGGGATATTATCATCACCCCATAAAAGTCCATGTCAGGGTGACATGTAATTGGGGGATATTATCATCACCCCAAGATGAGGACACCTTGGGAGACATGAAATGGAGGGGTATTCTCACTACTCCATGAAAGTCCATGTCAGGGAGACACATTAGGGGGGGCTATCATCATCACTGCATGAAAGTCCATGTCAGGGTGAGACGTAATGGTGGGGTATTATCACCACCCCATGATGAGGTCCACTCGGGAGACACATATTGGGGATGTTATCATCACCCCATGGAAGTCCATGTCAGAGTGACATGGAATGGAGTGTATTATCATCACCCCATGATGTCGTCAATTGAGGAGACATAGAATGGGTGGGTATTATCATCATCTCATGAAATTCCATGTCAGGGTTACATGCAATAGGGGTATTACCATCACCCCATGATGATGTCCGCTCATGAGACACATAATGGGAGCATGTTATCATCACCCCCTGAATGTCCATGTCAGAGTGACACAATGCGGGGGTATTATCATCACCCCATAATGAGATCCACTCGGGACATGTAATGGTGTGTATTATCATCACCTCATGAAAATCCATGTCAGGGTGGCACAGAATGTTGGGGTATTATCTTCACCCCATGATGAGTTTTGCTGAGGAGACACAGAGTGGAGGGGTATTATCATTACCCAATGAAAGTGCATGTCAGGGTGATACATAATTGTGGGGTATTATCATCACCCCATGATGAGGTCCACTTGGGAGACACATAATGGGGGGTATTATCATTACCCCATGAAAGTATGTGAACTGTATGAGGTTGGTATGACTGATGATGGGTTATTTGATTATCTATTGGTTAAAAAATGTTATTACCAAACATTTATGGTATTCCTAAGTTGCACAAGTCATGTAGGGATCCACCAATGAGAGCAATAGTCTCAGCATGAGGATGGGCACCAGAACCTTTGTCTAAATATTTAGAAATGCTTTTGAAACCATTATTAGGTAAAGTCCCACTATAATGGAAGACAGAAATATGTTTTTAAAACAACTTTATGGATGGAACCTTGGGTCTATAGGTGAGAGTATGCAATTTCTCACACTAGACGTAGATGCTTTTATACAGTCATTCCCCCTGATGATGGGATTCATTGTGTAAAGATGTTTTTATCCAAGTTTTCTGAAAATTATATTAAAAAAATAGAATTAATATGTTTTCTGATTTCTTTAATACTTGAACATAATGTTTTTGTATTTGGTACTCATTGTTTACATCAAGTTAAAGGTGTTGCGATGGGTACGCCGGTCACAAACACATATGCTAATATTGTTATGTATATGTGGGAAGATAAATACTTATTGACATCAGATAATCCATTTAGGAATTGTATTAAGTTTTATGCTAGGTTTGTTGATGACCTTTATGTTATCTGGGAAGGTAACAAAACAACTCTAAATTATTTTTTTTATTTATATTAATACAACCACCCCTTATTTAAGGTTTAAGTATGAGCTTTCTTGTGAAAGTATTTCTTTTTTGGATGTCCTTTTAAAATGTGATGAACTAAATGTCATACAAACTGAGATGTTCAGGAAGGAAGTAAAGAGGAACTATTTACATCGTAGTAGTATGCACCCAGCACATGTTTTCCCGAATATAGTTAAGAACCAGATGTATAGGGTGGCTAAGCTAAATACTGATGATCGTAATATGTATAAACAATTAGACTTATTAGTAGAAAATTTTACAGTGCGTGGATATAATAAGGCTGAAACACAAGCAGCAATAAATGTAACTAAACAGTTACGGTCATCAGACATACGTCCTATTTTTAATTTGAATTTAGATGAGCGTTCTATATAGAGAAATTGGAATAAGACTAGAACTAATCCTGTTAGGTGCATGCTTACCTGTAATAATAATAATACAGCACAAGTTAAGAATATAATATCTCATCACTCGTCTCTTTTGCAGGATATACCAGAATTGAAGAATACTATATGTGATAAATTGTGTTTTGGATATAAATGTAGCAGTACATTGAAGCAGAAATTATGTTATAGTGAGCAACCAAGACATTATTTTGAGTTTTCTATCACTAAAAGTGGCACCTATAGATGTAATAGTTGTGCTTACTGCAAACATATAGATGAATTCAGTAATATAAGACACCCAGTCAATGGATCGGATTTTGTACTTTGCTGCTATGATAACTGTAATACAAAAATATTATATATTATGCCAAATGTATGAAATGTGATGCATATTATGCAGGAATGCAAACAGGAGGCTTAAGGATCAGATATGTGATCATATGAGTGACATACATTGTAAAGTAGTTACAAATGCCTTATATAAGCACATATCAGATACTAATGAAGAACATACTTTTCAGTTTGTTATTTTAAAAGTATTACATTCACCCCTAAGAGGTGGAGATGTTAAGTTAATGACAGAAAATGAAGAAATGAAATGGATTGTTAGGTTTAGAGCACACCTACCACCAGGGTTAAATGGTGCTTTTACTTTGAAACCTACGTTAAAACTCTTAAACAGAAATGTTTGATCATGTGATTTTAATTAAGTATTTATATGGTTTGATTTTTAACTGAAATTGTATTTGCCTGAAGAAGCCTTTGTGGTGAAAGTTTTATACTAGTGAAATACATTTTGTTTAGAGTTGGATGCTGTTTGAATTTCTGGTTCTCTATTATTTTGTTTTGTTCAGGGTGACAAGTAATGGTGGGGTATTATTATCACCACTTGATGAGGTCCGCTCAGGAGACATGTAATAAGGGTGGGGGGTTATTATACCCCAATGAAAGTCCATGTCAGGGTGACACGTTATGGGGGGGTATTTTCATCACCCCATGATGAGGTCACAGTGGGAGACATATATTGAGGGGGGTATTATCATCACTCTATTAATGTCCATGTCAGGGTGACACATAATTGGGGTTATTATCATCACCCCATGAAAGTCCATGTCAGTGTGACACATAATGGGGGGTATTATCATCACCTCATAAAAGTCCAGGTCAGGGTGAGACATAATGGGGTGGAATTACCAACACCCCATGATGAGGCCCACTGTGGAGACATAATAAGGTGTATTATCATCATCTCATGAATGTCCATGTAAGGGTGAACCAAATGGGGGGGGTATTATCATCACGACATGATGAGGTCAGCTCAGGAGACATGGAATGGGGGGGGATTATCATAACCCAATGAAAGTCCATGTCAGGGTGACATGTAATGCAGGGTATTTTCATCACCCCATGATGAGGTCCCTGCAGGAGACACATATTGAGGAGGGTATTATAATCACTCTATTAATGTCCATGTCAGGGTGACACATAATTGGGGGTATTATCATCACCTCATGAAAGTCCATGTCAGTGTGACACATAATGGGGGTATTATCATCACCACATGATGAGGTCCACTTGGGAGACACGTAATGGGGGGATATTATCATCACCTCATAAAAGTCCAGATCAGGGTGAGACATAATGGGGTGGTATTACCAACACCCCATGATGAGGCCCACTGGGGAGACATAATAAGGTGTATTATCATCCTTTCATGAATGTCCATGTAAGGGTGAACCGAATGGGGGGTATTATCATCACGACATGATGAGGTCAGCTCAGGAGACATGGAATGGGCAGGTATTATCTTCACGCCATGAAAGTCTGTGTCTGGGAGACACATAATCTGGCTGTATTATCATCACCCCATGAAAGTCCATGTCCGGGTGACATGTAATGTGCGGGGTGTTATCATCACCCCATGATAAAGTCCGCTCAGAAGGCACGTAATTTAAAGGTATTATCATCACTCCATGAAAGTCCATGTCAGGGTGACATGTAATGGGGGGTATTATCATTATGCCATGATGAGTTCCGCTCAGGAGACATATAATGGGGGATATTATGACCCCATGAAAATCCTTGTTAGGGTAACACGTAATGGGGGTATTATGATCACCCTATCATGATATCTGTTCGGGAGAGACATAATCAGTGGGTATTCTCATTATCCTATGAAAGTCCATGACAGAGTGACATGTAATTGGTGGTATTATTATCACTCCATGATGTGGTCCGCTCAGGAGAAATGCAATGGGAGGTATTATCATCCCCTCATGAAAGTATATGTCATGGTGACAAGTAATGGTGGGTATTATCATCACCCCCATAATGAGGTCCACTAAGGAGACGTGTAATGGGGGTATTATCATCACCCCATGATGAAGTCTGCTAGGGTGACACGTAATGGGGATATTATCATCACCCCATAAAAGTCCATGTCAGGGTGACACATAATTGGGGGATATTATCATCACCCCAAGATGAGGACACCTTGGGAGACATGAAATGGAGGGGTATTCTCATTACTCCATGAAAGTCCATGTCAGGGAGACACATTATGGGGGCTATCATCATCACTGTATGAAAGTCCATGTCAGGGTGAGACGTAATGGTGGGGTATTATCACCACCCCATGATGAGGTCCACTCAGGAGACACATATTGGGGATGTTATCATCACCCCATGGAAGTCCGTGTCAGTGTGACATGGAATGGGGTCTATTATCATCACCCCATGATGTCGTCCATTGAGGAGACATAGAATGGGTGGGTATTATCATCATCTCATGAAATTCTATGTCAGGGTTACATGTAATGGGGGTATTACCATCACCCCATGATGATGTCCGTTCATGAGACACATAATGAGAGCATGTTATCATCACCCCTTGAATGTTCATGTCAGAGTGACACAATGTGGGGGTATCACCCCAAGATGAGGACACCTTGGGAGACATGAAATGGAGGGGTATTCTCATTACTCCATGAAAGTCCATGTCAGGGAGACACATTATGGGGGCTATCATCATCACTGCATGAAAGTCCATGTCAGGGTGAGACGTAATGGTGGGGTATTATCACCACCCCATGATGAGGTCCACTCAGGAGACACATATTGGGGATGTTATCATCACCCCATGGAAGTCCGTGTCAGAGTGACACGGAATGGGGTCTATTATCATCACCCCATGATGTCGTCCATTGAGGAGACATAGAATGGGTGGGTATTATCATCATCTCATGAAATTCTATGTCAGGGTTACATGTAATGGGGGTATTACCATCACCCCATGATGATGTCCGTTCATGAGACACATAATGAGAGCATGTTATCATCACCCCTTGAATGTTCATGTCAGAGTGACACAATGCGGGGGTATTATCATCACCCCGTAATGAGGTCCACTCGGGACATGTAATGGTTTGTATTATCATCACCTCATGAAAATCCATGTCAGGGTGGCACAGAATGTTGGGGTATTATCTTCACCCCATGATGAGTTTTGCTGAGGAGACACAGAATGGAGGGGTATTATCATTACCCAATGAAAGTGCATGTCAGGGTGACACGTAATTGTGGGGTATTAACATCACCCCATGATGAGGTCCACTTGGGAGACACATAATGGGGGGTATTATCATTACCCCATGAAAGTATGTGAACTGTATGAGGATCATACCTCCCAACCATACCAAATTACTCGTTATTTACCCTGTTTTGGGGTCCAAATGAAGGGGTGCCACAATTCCCGATTGGCACCCCTTCATTTCCAATTTATTTTGCTTCAATTTTTTTATTTTTTTTAAAAATCGTGACGTCAGAGCTGACGTCATCACGTGTACGATGATGTCAGCGCCGTCAGGGCTACCAGCCCATCAGAATTGAGCTCAAGGACCTCACGTCATTATTTCCGGCTGGCTTCAAGTGGGAATACAGCAGCGAGAACCAGGCAGCAACACTAGTGGCAGCCGTATCTGCCCACATCAAGTCTCAGCCTTCAGGTAAGAAACAGGTCCCTAAGCTTTCACCGAGAAATAGATTAGAGGAGCTCAACCCTGGTTGACAAATTCAAATAAATGCATACCTTTTCCATCTTCTTTAAATTATTGAAATACTAGATTGAGGCACAAAACAAGCATTATATTTTTGTTTTTAGTGTCATGAAATTTGTTGGATGGGGTACAATGCTGACTAATGGCTTGCTAAGTTAATTAGTTATAAAAACTGGGAGGGGCTTAGGCGCCTAATTATCTGTCTTGCTGTGTAGTTTATTCAGAAATTACAGCCGGTATTCTACTAGTTAGTAAAAGCTGATTTATGATTGTGCAACAGACTTTTTCCCTCAGTTTTCCTAAACCTTTGGAAGTGTTAGATTCAGGCAGAAAACAAATCTTTTATCTTCCTATTGTTTGTGTCTTGATATTTTTAGAGGAGAGGAGTGGCAGGATTCACTTAAAATATCACCGTATATTATGATTTCACTGAGAAGTCCTAGCAGTGCTAAAACAAAATTAATTTCAGAGATTTGAAAGACCCACATTGTACAAATGCTCACTAGTGGCTCATTAACTTGTCTGTGAAATGAACACTGCACATTTAGAAGTAACCACGCTAGTGTTCCCACTACCTGTCTAAGCAAGTGAGTTAAACAAGCCCCTAGAAGTGTATACATCTACTTACAGAAACACACACACACACACACACACACACACACACACACACACACACACACACACACACACATACACACACATACACACACACCAGCTTCACAGTAAAAACCTGCTAAGGTGCTAACAGTCTTTATCTTAGACATCAATGGATGTGCATTCCATCCAAAGATGGTGTACATTTTTATCAGTTTACTCTCCAAACAGTACAGGAGAGCTTTACTTTCACTCATTCTACTGCTTTGTTCCATTCCTGCAAAGCTTCCATGGAAGAGCTTATTGCTTTGACCATAGGTGCCGGAAGCTGTTGAAAATGGGGGGGGGGGGGGGTGAGAGGGGCACTTAGTGATCTGAAAAGGAGAATATTTTTATAACTATTTACTACCACAGCATAGGTTCACTTGGAGGACATTTTAAGCTTATCCAATTCCCTTTTGGTGATTGAATTAACATTTTATGATTGGTGTTACCTATCCCATGGCTGACAATTGTATATTAGCCCTAGTGAGAGTAACTGTGATCATACCATAGATAATTTTAGGGGACCCATGCAAGGGATGCAGCATTTAGGAACTGCCTCTATCCATTAGTGGCATGAGGGGCAATCCTGGAGTACATTTTCTATTACCCATCCTTAGATCCAAGTTGCATTTGAATATGGATGGATGAACTTTGTATTATTTTTATGGATAGTCTGTTCTGGAACAGTGGTAGCTGTATTATCATCACCCCATGAAAGTCCATGTCCGGGTGACACATAATGTGGGGGATGTTATCATCACCCCATGATAAAGTCCGCTCAGGAGACACGTAATTGGGGGTAGGTATTATCATCACTCCATGAAAGTCGATGTCAGGTTGCATGTTGTTGTTCTTCTTTCAGCTTTTCCCGGTTAGGGGTTGCCACAGCGGAACTCCGGTCTGCTAATGATTGGCAGTAGATTTTTTTACGGGTGCTGAGGTGCCCACTTGATTCCCAACCTTCAGCGAAGGCACGCCCATACTACGCATGTCTTTCAAATGCCACTCGACCTCGGGGAGGGCAAACAGACTCCACACAGAAAACGAAAATTGAACGGGAGAACCTCTTGCTGTGAGGCAACAACACTACAGCTGCACCACTGCGGCTTATAATGGGGGGTATTATCATCATGCCATGATGAGTTCTGCTTGGGAGACACGTAATGGGGGATATTATCATCACCCCATGAAAGTCTATGTCAGGGTAACATGTAATGAGGGTATTATGATCACCCCATCATGATGTCTGTTTGGGAGAGACGTAATCAGTGGGTATTATCATCATTCCATGAAAGTCCATGACAGGGTGACACATAATGAGTGGTATTATCACTCCATGATGTGGTCCGCCCAGGAGACATGCAATGGGAGGTATTATCATCACCCCATGAAAGTTCATGTCAGGGTGACAAGTAATGGTGGGTATTATCATCACCCCCCATAATGAGCTCCACTAAGGAGACACGTAATGGGGGTATTGTCATCACCTTATGATGAAGTCTGCTAGGGAGACACGTAATAGGGATATTTTCATCACCCCATGAATGTCCATGTCAGGCTGACACGTAATGGGGGAATCATCATCACCATATGATGAGGTCCACTCGGAGGACACGTATTGGGGGTTATTTTTATCACCCCATAAAAGTCCATGTCAGGGTGACACGTAATTGGGGGATATTATCATGACCCCAAGATGAGGTCACCTTGGGAGACATGAAATGGAGGGTATTCTCATTACTACATGAAAGTCCATGTCAGGGAGACATGTTATGGAGGTATCATCATCACTGCATGAAAGTCCATGTCAGGGTAAGACATAATGGTGGGGTATTATCATCACCCCATGATGAGGCCCGCTCGAGAGACACATAATGGGGGGTATTATCATCACCTCATGAACATACATGTCAGGGTGACACAGAATGGAGGGGTATTATCATCACCTCATGATGAGGTCTGCTTGCAAGACTGTGGGGGTATTATCATCACCCACATGATGAAGTCTGCTCGGGGGACATGTAATTTGGGGTATTATCATCACCCCATGAAAATTCATGACAGGGTGGCATGTAATGGGGGGTATTATCATCACTCCGTGATGAGGTCCATTGGAGACATGTCATCGGTGGGTATTATCATCACCCCATGAAACTCCATGTCAGGGTGTCATGTAATGTGGGTATTATCATCACCCCATGATGAGACCTGCTCGGGAAACACATAATGGGAGGCAATATCATCACCCCCATGAAATTCCATGTCAGGGTGACATGTAATGGTGGGATATTATCATCACCCCATGATGAGGTCTGCTCAGGAGACACGTAACGGGGGTAATATCATCACCCCATGATGAGGTCCACTCGGGAGGCACATAATTAGGTTGTATTATCATCACCCCATGAAAATCCATGTCAAGGTGACACATAATGGCGGGGTATTATCATCACCCCATGATGAGGTCCACTTCAGGGACACATATTCAGAGGTTATTATCATCACCCCATAAAAGTCCATGTCAGGGTGACACGTAATGGGGTGTATTATCACAACCCCATTATGAGGTCCGCTCTTGAAACATGTAAGGTGGGGTATACCACATGGTATTCTGTTTCCAGGTAACACATAATGGGGGGGTACTATCATCACCCCATAAAAGTCCATGCCAGGGTGACACATAATGGGGAGAGTATTATCACAACCACATGATGAGATCTGCTCAGGAGAGATGTAATGGGGGGGGTATTATCATCACCGCATGAAAGTCCACGTCAGGGTGACACATAATGTGGGGGTATTATCATCAGCCCATTATGAGGTCTGCTCGGGAGACACGTAATTGGTGAGGTATTATCATTCACCCATGAAAGTCAATGTCCGGGTGACCCATAAAGGGCGGTATTATCATCACACCATGATGAGATCCACTCGGAAGACGCATAATTGGGGGTATTATCATCACCCCTTGAAAGTCCATGTCAGGGTGAAACGTAATAGGAGAGTATTATCATCACCCCTTGATGAGGTCCACTCGGGAGGCACGTAATCCTTGGGTATTAACATCACCCCATGAAAGTCCATGTCAGGGTGACACGTAATGGGTGGTATTATCATCACTCCATGATGAGGTCTGCTCGGGAGACCCGTAATGGGATGTATTATCATCACCCTGTGAAAATCCATGTCAGGGTGACAAGGAAGACCCGTAATGTGAGGTATTATCATCACCCCATGAAAATCTATGTCAGGGTGATAAGTAATGATGGGGTAGTATCATTACCCCATGATGAGGTCTGCTCGAGAGACACATAGTGGGGGTGTATTATCATCACCCTGTGATGATGTCCACTAGGGAGACACATAATGGGGGGTATTAGCATCAACCCATGATATTCTATGTCAGGGTAACACATAATGGGGGAGCATTATCATAACCCCATAAAAGTCCATGTCAAGGGGACTTGCAATAGGGGAGTATTATCATTACCCGATGATGAGGTCCACTCGGAAGACATGTAATGGAGGATATTATCATCACCCCATGAAAGTCCATGTCAGGGTGGCTCATAATGGAGATATTTTCATCACCCCATGATGGGGTCCACTCGGGAGACTTGTAATGGGAAAGTATTATCATCACTGCATCAAAGTCCACGCCAGGGTGAGAAGTAATCTTCGGGTATTATTATTACCCTTTGATGAGGTCCACTCAGAAGACAAGTAATGTGGAAGTATTACCACCACCCCATGAAAGTCCATGTGAGGATGACAAGTAATGGTGATGGTATTATCCTCACCCCATGATGAGGGGCATTATCATAAACCCATGAAAGTCCATGTCAAGGTGACACATAATGGGGGAATGTTATCTTCCTCCATGATGAGGTCTGCTTGGGAGACAAGTAATGGGGGGTATTATCATCACCCCATGAAAGTCTTCTTCAGGGTGACACATAATTGGGTGGGTATTATCATCAACCCTTGATGAGGTCTGCTTGGGTTACATGTAATGGGGGTATTATTATCACACCATGAAAGTCCATGTCAGGGTTACATGTAATGGGGAGTATTATCATCACCCCATGGTTAGGTCCACTTGGGAGGCAAGTAGTGGGGGGTTATTATCATCACCCCATGAAAGTCTATGTCAGGATGACACATAATGGGGGTATTACATCCCCATGATGAGGTCCACTTGGGGACACATCATGGGGGGTATTATCATTGCCACATGAAATTCCATGTGAGGGTGACATATAATGGGGGGTATTATCATCTCCCCATGATGAGGTCACTCAGGAGGCACATAATGGGGCTGTGTTTTCATCAGCCCATGAAAGTCCATGTGAGGGTGACACATAATGGGGGGTATTATCATCACCCATGATGAGGTCACCTTGGGAGACACGTAATGGTGGGGTATTATCATCACCCTATGAAAGTCCATGTCTGGGACACACGTAATTGGGGGGTATTATCATCCCATGAAAATCTGTGTCAGTGTAACACGTAATTGGGGGGTATTATCATCATCCCATGATGAGGTCCACTCGGGAGAAACATAATGGGGGGTATTATCATCACCCCATGAAAGTCCATATCAGGGTGACATGAAATGGGGGCTATTACCATCACCCCATGATGAGGTCCACTTGGGAGACACATAACGGGGGGTATCATTATCACTCAATGAATGTCCATGTCAGGGAGACATGTAATGGGGGGTATTATCATCATCCATTGATGAAGTCTGCTTGGAAGACATGTCATTTGGGGGTATTATCACCACCACACAGAAGTCCATGTCAGAGTGACACGTAATGTTGGGGTATTATAAATCAGCCCATGATTAGGTCAGCTCGGGAGACACATAAACTTTGTACTATCATCACCCCATGATAGTCCATGTTAGGGTGACAAGTAATGGGGGTTATCATAATAACCCCATGATGAAGCCCACTCGGAAGACATGTAATGGGGAGGTATTATCATCATCACATAGAAGTCCATGTCAGGGTGACAAATAATGTGGGGTTATTATCATCACCCCATGATGAGGTCTGCTCAGGAGGCACATATTGGGGCTGTATTATTATCAGCCCATGTAAGTCCATGTGAGGGAGACATATAATGGTGGGGTATCTTCATCACCTCATGAAAGTTCATGTCTGGGACACACGTAATTGGGGGGTATCATCACCCACATGAAAGTCTGTGTCAGGGTCATACATAATTGGGGGTATTATCATCATCCCATGAAGAGGTCCACCCGGGAGAAATGTAATGGGAGTATTATCATCACCCCATGAAAGTTCATGTCAGGGTGACACGAAATGGGGGGTATTATAATCACCCTATGATGAGGTCCACTTGGGAGACACATAACGGGGGTATTATTATCACCCCATGAAAATCCACTTCAGGGTGAGAAGTAATGGTGGGGTATTATCTTCACCCCATTATGAGGTCCACTTGGGAGACATGTAATTGGGTGGTATTATCATCACTCCATGAATGTCTATGTCAGGGAGACATGTAATGGGGGTATTATCATCATCCAATGATGAAGTCTGCTCAAAAGGCATGTAATTTGGGGGTATTATCACCACCACATAGAAGTCCATGTCAGAGTGATTAGGTCAGCTCTGGAGAAACATAATGGGGGGGGTAATATCATCATCCCCTGTAAGTCCATGTCAGGGTGACATGTAATAGGGGGATATTCTCTTAACCCTATGAAGAGGTCCGCTCGGGAGACATGTAAACTGGGTATTATCATCACCCCATGATAGTCCATGTCAGGATGACAAGTAATGGGGGTTATCATCATAACCCCATGATGAAGTCCACTTGGAAGACATGTAATGGGGAGGTATTATTATCACCACATAGAAGTCCATGTCAGGGTGACACATAATGTGGGGGTATTATCATCACCCCACGATGAGGTCCGCTCAGGAGGCACGTATTACAGATGCATTATCATCAGCCCATGAAAGTCCATGTGAGGGTGACACATAATGGGGGTATTATCATCACCCATGATGAGGTCATCTCGGGAGACACGTAATGGTGGGGTATTATCATCATCCCATGAAAGTCCATGTCTGGGACACACGTAATTGGGTGAGTATTATCATCCCCATGAAAGTTTGTGTCTGGGTGACACGTAATTGGAGGTATTGTCCTCCCCATGGTTGGGTGGGCATTCGAATGACATGCGTAAATGGGCGTGCCTTCGTTGAAGGTTGAACATCGAGCTGGCACCTCGGCATTCGTGAAAATCTACTGCCAATCATTAGCGGACCGGAGTTCCGCTGTGGTGACCCCTAACCGGGAAAAGCGGAAAGACAAATAACAACAACAGCATCATCCCATGATGAGGTCCACTCGGGAGAAACATAATGGGGGGTATTATCATCACCCCATGAATGTCCATGTCAGGGTGACATGAAATGGGGGGTATTACCATCACCCCATGATGAGGTCCACTTGGGAAACACATAACGGGGGGTATTATTATCACCTATGAAAATCCATGTAAGGGTGAGAAGTAATGGTGGGGCATTATCATCACCCCATGATGAAGTCCACTTGGGAGACATGTAATGGGGGTATTATCATCAACCCATGAAAGTCCATGTCAGGGTGACACAAAATGGGGGGTATTATCATCACCCTATGATGAGGTCCACTTGGGAGACATGTAATGGGGGTATTATCATCAACCCATGAAAGTCCATGTCAGGGTGACACAAAATGGGGGGTATTATCATCATCCAATGATGAGGTCTGCTTGGGAGACACGTAACGGGGGTATTATTATCACCCCATGAAAGTCCCCCATCAACGTCCATGTCAGGGTGAGAAGTAATGGTAGGGTATTATCATCACCCCATGATGAGGTCCACTCGGAAGACATGTAATTTGGGGGTATTATCACCACCACATGGAAGTCCATGTCAGAGTGACAAGTAATGTGGGGGTATTATTAATCAGCCCATGATTAGGTCAGCTCTGGAAACATAATATCATCACCCCATGTAAGTCCATGTCAGGGTGACATGTAATAGGGGGGTATTATCATAACCCCATGAAGAGGTCCACTCGGGAGACACATAAACTTGGTACTATCATCACCCCATGATAGTCCATTTCAGGGTGACAAGTAATGGGGATTATCATAACCTCATGATGAAGTCCACTCAGAAGACACATAATGTGGCGGTATTATCATCACCCCATGATGAGGTGCACACGGAGAGACATGTAATGGGGGGTATTATCACACCCTATGAAAGTCCATGTCAGGGTGACACATAATGGGGAAGTATTGTCATCACCCCATGATGAGGTCCGCTCAGGGGACACGTAATGGAGGGGTATTATCCAATCCCCCATTAACGTCCATGTCAGGGTGACACATAATGGGGGCTAGTATCATCACATCATGATTAGGTCCACTCATGAGACAAGTAATGGGGGGTATTATCATCACCCCATGAAAGTCTATATCAGGGTGACATGTAATGCTGGGGTATTATCATCACCCCATGATGACATCCGCTTGGGAGACACGTGATGGGGGGTAATATCATCACCCCATGAAAGTCCATGTCAGGGTGACACGCAATGGTGTTATATTTACATTACCCCATGAGGATGCCTGATCAGGAGATACATAATGGTGGGGTATTATCATCACACCATGAAAGTCCATATCATCATGACACATAATGAGGGCATATTATCATGACTCCATGATGAGGGCCACACTGGAGGCAGGTAATCGGGGGTATTATCACCCCATGAAAGTCCATGTCAGGGTGACACGTAATGGTGGGTATTATCATCACCCTATGATGAGGTCTGCTCAGGAGACATGTAATGGGGGGTATTATTTTTATTTTATTTTACATTTGTTGACCGGGGTAGTCTGACTGGATCGATGTCCATTTTCAATGGAGTCCTGGGGAGATAAGCTCCAATGAATACAATTACATTACATGACTGACAAGACATAGTTATAGATATGGTAGTTCAAACAAATACAAAGGTAAACATGAAAATACAGATTTACAAGATAACATATTATCATGATAAATATATATGATATCTTGTAAACCTGAAAATACAGATTTACAAGATAACATATTATCATCACCCCATGAAAGTCCATGTCAGGGTGACACTTAATGGGGGGGTATTTTCATCACCCCATTATATGGTCCTCTTGGGAGACACGTAATGGAGGGGATTTATCAAATCGCCAATGAAAGTCCATGTCAGGGTGACAAGTAATTGCAGAGTATTATCATCGCGCCATGAAGAGGTCTTCTTGGGAGACTCATAATGGGGGGATTATCATCACCCCCATGAATGTCCATGTCAGGGTGACATGTAATGGGGGCTATTATCATCACCCTATGATGAAGTCTGCCCTGAAGACATTTAATGGGCTGGTATTATCATCATCAGGACATGGTAGTCCATGTCAGGGTGATACATAATGTGAGGGTAATAGTATCAACACATGATGAGGTCCGCTCGGGAAACAAGTAATGCGTGGAGTATTATCATCAGCCCATGAAACCCAAGTCACGTTGACATGTAATGGGGGGATTTTGTCATCACCCCTTGATGAGGTTCGATCGACAAACATGTAATGGGAGATAATATAATCGCCCCATGAAAGTCCATGTCAGGGTAACATGGAATGGTGTTATATTATCATCATCCCATGATGAGGTCCACTCGGGAGACACTTAGTGGGGGGTATTATCATCACCCCATGAAAGTTCATGTCAGGAGGACACGTAATGGAGGGATATTGTCACCACCCCATGATGAGGTCTGCTTGGGATACACGCAATAGAGGGGTATTATCAAATCCCCATGAAAGTCCATATCAGCAAGACACACAATGGGGGGTATTATCATCACCCCATGATGAGGTCTGCTAGGAAGACATGTAATGGGGGGTATTATCATCACCCCATAAAAGTCCATTTCAGGTTGAAAGGTAATGGGGGTTATTATCATCACCCCATGATGCGGTCCATTTGGAGGACACATATTGGGGGGGTTATTATCATCACATCATAAAAGTCCATGTCTGAGTTACATGTAATGGGGGATATTATCACCTGATGATGAGGTCCGCTCGAAATACACATAATGGTGGGTATTATTATCACCCCTTAATAGTCCATGTTAGGGTGACACATAATGGGGGAGTATTTTAATCACCCATGATGAGGTGTGCTTGGGGACATATAATGGGGAGTGTTATCATCACAGCATGAAAGTCCATGTCAGGGTGACATGTAATGGAGGGCATTATCATCACCTCATGATGAGGTCTGCTCAGGAGACACATAATTGGGCTGTATTATCATCATCCCATGAAAGTTCATGTCAGGGTGACAGATAATGGGGCAGTATTATCATCACCCCATGATGAGGTTACCTCACCAGACACATAATGTGTGGGTATTACCATCACCTCATGAACTTGCATGTCTCAGAGACACATTATGGGGGTTATCATCACCCCATGAAAGTCCATGTCAGGGTGACACATAATTGGGATATTATCATCATCCCAAGATGATGTCCACTTGGGAGACGCATAATGTGGGGGCATTATCATCACCCCATGATAGTCCATGTCAGGGTGAAAAGTAATGGGGGTGTAATATCATCACCCTATCATGAGGTCCACTCAGGAGGCATGTAGTGGGGGGATATTATCATGATCCCATGAAAGTCCATGTCAGTGTAACACATAATGGGGGGTATTATCATCATCCAATGATGAGGTCACCTCGGGGAACACTTAATGGGGGGTATTATCATCACCACATGAGAGTCCATGTCTGGGACACATGTAATTGGGGGTATTATCATCACTCCATGAAAGTCTATGACAGGGTGACATGTAATGGGGGGTATTATCATAATCCCAGGATGAGGTCTGCTCGGGACAGATGGAATGAGGGGTATTATCATCACCGCATGAAAGGCCATGTCAGGGTGACAAGTAATGGTGGGGTATTATTATCACCCTATGATGAGGTCGCTCGGGAGACATATAATGGGGGGGGGTATTATCATCACCCTATGAAAGTCCATGTCAAGGCAACACATAATGGGGGGTATTATCACCCCATGATGAGGTCCGCTTGGGAGACACGTAATGTGGGGTATTATCATCTGCACTTGAAAGTCCATGTCAGGATGACAAGTTATGGCTGGGTATTATCATCACCCCATGATGAGCTCCATTTGGGAGGCACATAACGGGAGGGTATTTTCATCACCCCATGAAAGTCTATGTCAGTGTAACACCTAATGGGGGGGTATTATCATGATACCATGTTGAGGTCAACTTGGGAGACATATAATGCGGAGGGTAATATCATCACCCCATGAAAGTCCATGTCAGGATGACATGTATTGGGGAGATATTATCATCACGGCTTGAAAAGGTCCACTTGGGAGACACATAATGTGGTCAATTATAATCACCCCATGAATGTCCATGGCAGGGTGACAGGTAATGGGGGGGGCTTTATCATCACCTTGTGATGAAGTCCACTTGAAAGACATGTAATGGGCAGTATTATCATCACCACATGGAAGTCCATGTCAGCGTGACACGTAATGTGGGGGGTATTTTTATCACCCAATGATGAGGTCTGCTTGGGAGACACATATTTGGGGGATATTATCATCACTCCATGAAAGTCCATGTCAGGGTGACACATAATATGGGGTCATATTATCACCCAGTGAAAGTCCATGTCAGGGTGACACATAATGGGGGGTTATTATCATAACCACATGATGAGATCCATTGAGGAGAAACGAATTGGAGAGGTATTATCAAATTTCCCATGACAGTCCATGTCAGGGTGACATGTAACAGTGGGTATTATCATCACACCATGAAGAGTTTTGCTTGGGAGACACGTAATGGGGGGGATTATCATCACTGCATGAATGTCCTTATCAATGTGAAACGTAATTGGGGGTATTATCACAACCCTATGAAGAAGTCCACTTGGAAGATATGTAATTGGGTGGTACTATCATCACCACATGGTAGTCCACATCAGTGTGACACGTAATGTGGGGGTATTATCATCACTCCATCATGAGGTCCCTTCTGGAAACATGTAATGTGGGGGTATTATCATCAGCCCAAGAAAACCCATGTCAAGATGACACGTAACAGGGATATTATCATCACCAAATGATGAGGTCTGCTCGAGAGACACCCAATGGGGAAGTATTATCATCACCCCATGAAAGTCCATGTCAGGATGACATGTAATGGGGGGGTGTTATCATCACCCCATGATGATGTCTGATTAGGAGAAACATAATGGCGGTTTCATCATTACCCCATGAAAGTCCATGTCAGGGTGACATGTAATTAGGAGCTATTATCATCACGGCTTGAAGAGGTCCGCTTGGGAGGCACATAATGTGGGCAATTATAATCACCCCCATGAGTGTCCATGTCAGGGTGACACATAATGGGGGGGCTTTATCATTACCCTATGATTAAGTCCACTTGAAAGACATGTATTGGGGAGCATTATCATTACCACATGGAAGTCCATGTCATGGTGACACATAATCAGGGGTATTGTCATCCTCCTATGATGAGGTCCGGTTGAGAGACACGTAATGAAGGGATATTATAAAATCAGTGTGACACGTAATGGGGGATTATTATCATCACACCATGATGAGGTCCACTCAGGAGACAAGTAATAGAGGGCTATTATTATCACCCCATGAAAGTCCATATCAGGGTGACACATAATGAGGGGTATTATCATCACCTCAAGATGAGGTCTGCCATGTAATGGGGGGAATTATCATCAGCCCGTGAAAGTCCAAGTCAAGGTGACATGTAATGGGAGGGTATTATCATCACCCCATGACGAGGTCCGCTCGGGAGACACGTGATGGGGATAATATTATCATTCCATGAAAGTCCATGTCAGGGTGACACATAATGCTGTTATATTATCATCACCTCATCATGAGGTCTGCTCGGGAGAGATGTAATCAAGGGGTATTATCATCACCCCATGAAAGTCCATGTCAGGGAGACACATAATGCGGGGTTATTATCATCACTCTACAATTAGGGCCGCTCTGGAGACACATAATGGGAGTATTATCATCACCCCATGAAAGTCCATTTCAGGGTGACATGTAACGGGGGGTATTATCATCACACCATGAAGAATTCCACTTGGAAGACACATAATGGGGGGGGGGTTATCATCACCCCATGAAAGCCCATGTCAGGATGACATGTAATGGGGGGGTATAATCATCACCCCATGATGAGGCCTAATCAGGAGAGACATAATGGGGGGTATTATCATCACCCCATGAAAGTCCATGTCAGTGTGACACCTAACTGGGAGATATTATCATCGTGGCTTGAAGTGGTCCAGTTGGGAGGCACATAATGTGGGCAATTATAATCACCCCATGAATGTCCATGTCAGGGTGACACGTAATGGGGGGACTTTATCATCACTCTATGATGAAATCCACTCAAAAGACATGTAATGGGGGTATTATCATCACAACATGGAAGTCCATGTCAGGTTGACACATAATGTGGGGGGTATTATCATCCCCCCATGATGAGGTCCACTTGGGAGACACATATTGGGGGGTATTATCATCACTCCATGAAAGTCCTTGTTGGGGTCACACATAACGTAAGGGTGACATGTAATGGTGGGGGTATTATCATCACCCCATGATGTGGTCCACTTGGGAGACAAGTAATGGGGGTATTATCATCACCCAATGAAAGTCCATGTCAGTGTGACATGGACTAGGGGGTGTTATAATCACCCCATGATGAGGTCCGCTTGAGAGGCACATAATGAGGGGTATAATCATCACCCCATGAAAGTCCATGTCAGGGTGACACATAATGGGGGGCTATTATCATCATCCCATGATGGGGTCTGCTAGGGAGACATGTAATGGGGGGTATTATCATCATGCCATGAAAGTCCATGTCAGGGTGTCAGGTAATGGGGGATGTTTTCATCACCCCATGATGAGGTCCACTTGGGGGATGCAAATTGTAGGGTTTTTATCATCACCCCATAAAAGTCTATGTCAGGGAGACATGTAATGGGGTATTATCACCAGCTGATTATCAGGTCCACTCTTGAAACATGTAATATGGACTATTATCATCAGCCCATGAAATTCTATGTCAGGAAACACATAATTGGGGGTATTATCATTACCCGATGATGAGCTCTGCTTGGGAGACACATACTGGGGCTATATTATCATAAGCCCATGAAAGTCCATGTCAGGTTGACACATAATGGGGGTATTATCATCACCACATGATGAGGTTACCTTGATTGACACATAATGGGGGGTATTATCATCACTCCATGAAAGTCCATGTCTGAGAGACACGTAATGGGGGGTATTAACACCACCCCTTGATAGTCCATGTCAGGGTGACACATAATGGGGGGGTATTATCATCACCCCTTGATGAGGTCCACTGGGGAGGCATGTAATTGAGGGTATTATCATCACCACATGGAAGCATGGAAGTCCATATCAGGATTACATGTAATGTGGGAGTATTATCATCACGTCCAAACCAAATGCTAAGCACGTGGGGGATGCATGGCCAGATAATACCACAAAGAAACAAAATTGGCCAGCAAAATTTAGCAGTCGATCATGCAACCCAAAACAAGATAGTGAATAACCAGACTTTTATTTATAAAAATAAAAAAAACAGACCGGTTTCGACAATATAATACCTTCTTCAGTGTTGAACAGACAATCATGATCGACTGCTACATTTTGCTGGCCAGTATTATCATCACACCATGATGAGGACAGCTCTGGAGATACACAATGGGGGGTAGTATCATCACCCCATGAAAGTCCATGTCAGGGTGACACGTTATAGGGGGGTGTTATTATAACCCCATGAAGAGGTACACTCAGGAGACACATAATGGGGGTACTATCATCATGATTGTCCTTGTCAGGCTGAAAGGTAACAGTGGGATATTATCATCACCCCATGATGAGGTCCAATTGGGAGACACATAATGGGGGTATTATCACCCCATAAAAGTCTATGTCAGAGTGACACATAATGGGGGTATTACCACAACCTCATTATGAGGTCCGCTCTTGAGACATGTAAGGTGGGGTATTATCATCACCACATGGTATTGTATTTCCGGGGAACACATAATGGGGGAGTATTATCATCACCCCACTAAAAGTCCAAGTCAGGGTGACTTGTAATGAGGGGTATTATCATCACCCGATGATGAGGTCCGCTTGGGAGACATGTAATGGGGGTATTATCATCACCCCATAAAAGTGCATGTCAGGGTGACACAATGAGGGGAGTATTATCACCACCCCATGAAGAGGTCTGCTCACGAGACATGTAATGGGGGGTATTAACATCACCGCATGAAAGATCACATCAGGGTGACATGTTAATGGGGGGTATTATCATCACCCCATTATGAGGTCCGCGTGGGAGACACGTAATCTGGGGGGTATTATCATCGGTCCATGAAAGTCCATGTCAGGGTGACACATAATGGGTATTATCATCACCCCATGATAAGCTTACCTCGAGAGGCACGTAATGGGGGGGTATTATAATCATCCCATGATGAGATCCCCTTGGGAGACACATCATTTGGGGTATTACCATCACCCCTTAAAAGTTCATGTCAGAGTGACATGTAATGGGAGGGTATTATCATCACCCCATGATAAGGTCCACTCGGGAGGCACATAATTGTTTGGTATTAACATCACCCCATGAAAGTCCACGTCAGGGTGACACATACTGAGAGGTATTATCATCACTCTATGATGAGGTCTGCTTGGGAAACCTGTAATGGGAGGTATTATCATCAACCCATGAAAATCCATGTCAGGGTGACAAGAAAGTGTGGGGTATTATCGCCATCCCAATGATGAGGTCTGCTCAGGAGATATATAGTGGGGGGGGTGTTATCATCTCCCCATGATGGGCCCACTAGGGAGACATGTAATGGGGGGGTATTATCATCAACCCATGAAAGTCCATGCCAGGGTGACATGTAATGTGGGGTATTATCATCACCCCATGATGAAATCCACTTGTGGGACACATATTGCGGGGTTTTTATCATCACCCCATAAAAATCCATCTCAGGGTGACACATAATGTGGGTATTATCACCACCCCTTTATGAGGTCCACTCATGAGACCCGTAATGGGGGTGTATTATCATCACCCCATGAAATTTTATGTCAGGGTAACACAATGGAGGAGTATTATCATCATCCCATAAAAGTCCATGTCAGAGTGACTTGTAATGGGGGGGTATTATCATCACCTAATGATGATGTCCACTCGGGAGACAAGGAATGGGGGATATTATCATCACCACATGAAATTCCATGTCAGGGTGACACGAAGTGGAGGGTATTCTCATCACCCCATGATGAGGTCCACTCAAGAGACATGTAATGGGGAGTATTATCATCAGTCCATGAATGTCCATGTCAGGGTGACACATAATGGGGGGTATTATCAATTACCCCATGATGAGGTCACCTCACGAGACACGTAATGCGGCAATTTTATCATCACCCCATGAAAGCCCTCTCTGAGAAACACGTAATGGGAATATTTTCATCATCCCATGATGAGGTCCCCTTGGGAGACACGTAGTGGGGGGTATTATCATCACCACATGAAAGTCTATGTCAGGGTGAGAAGTAATCTTGGGGTATTATTATCACCCCTTGATGAGGTCTGCTTGGAAGACAAGTAATGTGGAAGTATTATCATCATGCCATGAAAGTCTATGTGAGGGTGACAAGTAATGGGGATGGTATTATCATCACCCCATGATAAAGTCCATTTGGGAGACGTAATGGGGGGAATTATCATAACCCCATGAATGTCCGTGTCAGGGTGACATGTGATGGGGGTATTATCATCACCCCATGATGAGGTCTGCTCGGGAGACATGTAATGTGGGGTAGTATCCTCATCCCATGAAAGTCCATGACAGGGTGACACATAATTGGGGGGTATTATCATCAACCCTTGATGAAGTCCACTCGGGTTACAAGCAATGGGGGAATTATCATCACCCTATGAAAGTCCATGTCAGGGTGACATGTAATGGGGGATTACCACCCCATGATAAGGTCCACTCAGGAGACACATCATGGGGGGTATTATTATCACCACATGAAATTCCACGTAAGGGTGACACATAATGGGGGTATTGTCATCACCCCATAAAAGTTCATGTAAGGGTGACATGTAATGGGGGATATTTTCCCCCCATGACGAGGTCCACTCAGAAGACAGGTAATGGGTGGTATTATCCTCACCCCAAAATAGTCCATGTCAGGGTGACAGGTATTAGGGGGTATTATCATCACCCCATGATGACGTCCGCTCAGGAGACATGTAATGGGGGGATTATCATCACCCCATAATAATCCATGTCAGGGTGAGAGGTAATGGGGATATTATCATCACCCTGTGATGATGTCCGCTCAGGAGACACATATTGGGGTTGTATTATCATCAGACCATGAAAGTCCATGTGAGGGTGGCACATAATGGGGGGGTATAATCATCACCCTATGATGAGGTCACCCCTGGAGAAATGTAATGGTGGGGTATTATCACCCTGTGAATGTCCACGTCTGGGACACACGTAATGGGGGTATTATCATCTCCTATGAAAGTCTATGTCAGGGTGACACATAATGAGGGGTATTGTCATCATCAGTCAAACAAAACAAACACCACTGTGATAAAGTGAAGCTTTTAGACCAGCAAATATCCAAAGAAAAAAACAGCTTCACAGCATCAAATTGTAAAGTTTAATAACTAACATATACCAAAACAAAGCTTTCGGACAAAGTCCTTCATCAGTGTTACAAAATTGACCAGCAAATATCCAAAGAAGAATACAGCTTCACAGCATCAAATTGTAAAGTTTAATAACTAATATATACCAAAACAAAGCTTTCGGACAAAGTCTTTCATCAGTGTTACAAAATTGATATAAATTGTATATACGTGAAAGTAATTTTGTAACACTGATGAAGTACTTTGTCCGAAAGCTTTGTTTTGATATATATTAGTTATTAAACTTTACAATTTGATGCTGTGAAGCTGTTTTCTTCTTTGGGTATTGTCATTATCCCATGATGAGGTCTGCTCAGGAGAAACATAATGAGGGGGTATTATCATCACCTCATGAAGTCCATATCAGAGTGACACGAAATGGGGTGTATTATCATCACCCCATGATGAGGTCCACTTGGGAGACACGTAATGGGGGATTATCATCACCCCATGAAATTCCATGTCAGTGTGACAGGTAATGGGGGGTATTATCATCACCCCATGATGAGGTCTGCTCAGGAGACACGTAATAGGGAGTATTAGCATCACCCCATGAAAGTCCATGTCAGGGTGAGAAGTAATGGTGGGGTATTATCATCACCCCATGATGAGGTCCACTTGGGAGACATGTAGTGGCGGGTATTATCATCACCCCATGAAAGTCCATGTCAGGATGACAATTAGTGGGGGGTATTATCATGACTCCACGATGAGGTCCACTTGGGAGACATGCAATTTGGGGGTATTATCATCACTCCATGAATGTCCATGTCAGGGTGACAAGGAAGTGTGGGGTACTATCATCACCCCATGATGAGCTCTGCTAAGGAGACACTTAATGGGGGTATTATCATCAACCCATGAAAGTCCATGCCAAGGTGACATGTAATGTGGGGTATTATCATTACCCCATAATGAGGTCCACTTGTGGGACATGTATTGTGGGGTTTTTATCATCACCCCATAGAAATCCAACTCAGGGTGACATGTAATGGGGGGTATTATGACCATCCCTTTATGAGGTCCGCTCTTGAAACACATAATGGGGGGTATTATCATCACCCTATGAAATTCTATGTCAGGGTAACACGTTTATATTACACTGCTGAAAACTCAAACTGTCGACAGCATAATAATCGACACAAAAATGTTGAAATCCCTGAACATCGAACACACACAAAAAAAGAAAACACCCAAACACAACACAAATTGCTCTATGCAGGGGGGCAGGCTCCCCTGCATCCCCACACCCCCTGCTACTTAAATATACCAAATCCGAGATCGCACTACATTGCAGTAAACGGAAATCTCCCCTTATGGAGATTTCCGTTTACAAGTGTGATGACTTTCACTTTTGACATTTTGGTGCTGACAATATCAGCTTCGATATTGTCAGCCTTCGACAGGGTGAAGTAGACCCAGGGTAACACATAATGGGGGAGAATTATCATCACCCCATAAAAGTCCATATCAGGGTGACTTGTAATGGGGGGTATTATCATCACCGGATGATGAGGTCCCCCTCGAGAGACAAGGAATGGGGGGTATTATCATCACCGCATGAAAGTCCATGTCAGGGTGATGTAGTGGGGGTTATTATCATCACACCATGATGAGGTCCGGTCGGGAGACGTAATGGGGGTATTATCATCAGCCCATGAATGTTCCTGCCAGGATGACACATAATCAGGGTTATCATCACACCATGATGAGGTCTCCTCGCAAGACAGGTAATGGGGTGATATTATCATCACCCCATGAAAGTCCATGTCTGAGAGACATGTAATGGGGATATTTTCATCACCTCATGATGAGTTCCACTTGAAAGATATGTAATGGTGGGTATTATCATCACCCCATGATAGTCCCTGTCAGGGTGACACGAAATGGAAGATATTATCATCAGCCCATGATGAGGTCTGCTCAGGAGACATGTAATGGGGGATATTATCATCCCCCCATGAAAGTCCATGTCAGGGAGACACAAAATGGGGGGTATTATCATCATCCCATGATGAGGTCCACTTGGAACACAGGTAATGGGTGGTGTTATCATCACCCCATAATAGTCCATGTCAAGGTGACAGGTAATGAGGGATATTATCATCACCACGTCATGACATCTGCTCAGCAGACATGGAATGGGGGGAATTATCATCACCCCATGATGAGGTCCGCTCAGGAGGCATGTATTGGGGGTGTATTATCATCACCCCATGAAAGTCCATGTCTGGGACACACGTAATGGGAAGTATTATTATCCCCCATGAAAGTCTATGTCAGGGTGACACGAAATGGGGAGTATTACCATCAGCCAATGATGATGTCTGCTTGGGAGACATGTAACGGGGGGAATTATCATCACCCCATGAAATTCCATGTCAGGGTGACACGTAATGGGAGGTATTATCATCACCCCATAATGAGATCCTCTCAGAAGACACATAATGGGGGTATTAACATCACCTCATGAAAGTCCATGTCAGGGTGGGAAGTAATGATGGGGTATTATCATCACCCCTTGATGAGGTCCAATTGGGAGACATGTAATGGAGGGTATTATCATCACCCCATGAAAGTCCATGTCAGTGTGACACACAGTGGGGGGTATTATCATAACGCCATGATAAGGTCCACTTGGGAGACATGTAATTGGGGGACATTATCATCACCCCATGAATGTCCATGTAAGAGTGATATGTAATGGGGAGTAGTATCATCACCCCATGATGAAGTCTGCCCTGAAGACATGTAATTTGGGGGTATTATCATCACCACATGGAAGTCCATGTCAGGGTGATATGTAATGTGGGGGTATTATTAATCACCCCATGATTAGGTCCACTCTGGAGACAAGTAATGGGGGGTATTATCATCACCCCATGAAAGTCCATGTCTGGGACACATGTAATGGGGGGTATTATCATCCCCCATGAAAGTCCCTGTCAGGGTGACATGTAATATTGGGGGTATTATCATAACCCCATGAAGAGGTTCGCTCAGGAGACACGTAAAGGGCATACTACCATCACCCCATGATAATCCATGTCAGGGTGACAAGTAATGCGGGGTTACTATCATCCCCCCATGATGAAGTCTGCTGAGAAGACATGTAATGGGGGGCATTATCATCAACACATGGAAGTCCATGTCAGTGTGACACATAATGTGGGGGTATTATCATACCCCATGATGAGGTCCACTCAGGAAACAAGTAATGGGGGATTATTATCATCACCCCATGATGTAGTTCGCTCAGAAGACATGTAATGGGGGCATTATCATCAACTCATGGAAGTCCATGTCAGGGTGACACATAATGTGGGGGTATTATCATACCCCACGATGAGGTTTGCTCAGGAGACACGTAATGGAGGGGTATTATAAAATCCCCCATGAAAGTCCATGTCAAGGTGACACGTAATGGGGGTTATTATCATCACACCATGAAGAGGTCTGCTGAGGAGACAAGTAATGGTGGGGTATTATCATCACTCCATGATGATGTCCACTCATGAGACACATGTTGGGGGTGTAATATCATCACCCCATGAAAGTCCATGTCAGGGTGACACGAAATGTTGTTATATTCTCATCACCCCATGATGATGCCTGCTTGGAAGATATGTAATATCATCACCCCATGAAAGTCCATGTCAGGGTGTCAGGGTGGCACATAATGAAGGGGTATTATCATGACCCCATGATGAGTGTCACTCTGGAGACACATAATGGGGGGTATTATCATCACCCCATGAAAGTCCATGCCAGGGTAACATGTAATGGGGTAATGGGGGATATTATCATTGCTCCATGATGAGGACTGCTCAGGAGATACATAATGGGGGGTATTATCATCACCCCATGAAAGTCCATGTCACAGTGACACATAATGGAGGGGTATTTTCATCACCACATGATGCAGTCCACTTGGGAGACATGTAATGGAGGGGAATTATCAAATAACCCATGAAAGACAATGTCAGGGTGACACATAACGGGGGTATTATCATCACGCCATGAAGATGTCCGCTTGGGAGACTTATAATGGGGTGGGATTATCATCACCTCATGAATGTCCATGATAGAGTGACACGTAATGGGGGATATTATCATCACCCTTTGATGAAGTCTGCTCAGAAGACATGTTATGGGCGGGTATTATCATCATCACCACATGGAAATCCATGTCAGGGTGACATGTAACATGAGGGTAATATTATCACCACATGATGAGGTCCACTTGGCAGACACTTAATGGATGGGTGTTATCAAATCCCCCATGAAAATCCATGTCAGGGTGACATGTAATGAGGGGTTATTATCATCACACCATGATGAGGTCTGCTCAGGAGACAAGTAATGGGGGGCATTATCATCACCCCATGAAAGTCCATGTCAGAGTAACATGTAATGGGGTAATGGGGGATATTATCATTGCTCCATGATGAGGACCACTCAGGAGATACATAATGGGGGGTATTATCATCACCCCATGAAAGTCCATGTCACAGTGACACATAATGGAGGGGTATTTTCATCACCCCATGATGCAGTCCACTTGGGAGACACGTAATGGAGGGGAATTATCAAATCACCCATGAAAGACAATGTCAGGGTAACACATAATGGGGGTATTATCATCACGCCATGAAGATGTCCGCTTGGGAGACTTATAATGGGGTGGGGTTATCATCACCTCATGAATGTCCATGATAGAATGACACGTAATGGGGGATATTATCATCACCCTTTGATGAAGTCTGCTCAGAAGACATGTAATGGGTGGGTATTATCATCATCACCACATGGAAATCCATGTCAGGGTGACATGTAACATGAGGGTAATATTATCACCACATGATGAGGTCCACTTGGCAGACACTTAATGGATGGGTGTTATCAAATCCCCCATGAAAATCCATGTCAGGGTGACATGTAATGAGGGGTTATTATCATCACACCATGATGAGGTCTGCTCAGGAGACAAGTAATGGGGGGCATTATCATCACCCCATGAAAGTTTATGTCAGGAGGACTTGTAATGGAGGGGTATTGTCACCACCCCAAGATGAGGTCCACTTGGGAGACACGCAATGGAGGGGTATTATCAAATCCCCCATGAAAGTCCATGTCAGGGTGACACGCAATGAGGGTGTATTATCATCACCCCATGATGAGGTCAGCTAGGGAGACATGTAATGGGGGGTATTATCATCACCCCATGAAAGTCCATGTCAGGGTGACACATAATGTGAAAGCAATACTATCACCACATGATGAGGTCCGCTGGGAGACACATAATGGAGGGGTATTATCAAGTCCCCCATGAAAATTCATGTCAGGGTGACACGTAATGGGGTTATTGTTATCACCCAAGATGAGGTCCGCTTGGGAGACATGTAATGGGTGGGTATTATCTTCAGCTCATGAAAGTCCAAGTCATGGTGACACATAATGGGGGGTTGTCATCACCCCTTGATGAGGTCCACTCGGGAGACAAGTGATGGGGGGTAATATCATCACCCCATGAAAGTCCAAATCAAGGTGACACAATGGTGTTATATTATCATCACCCCATGATGAGGTCCACTTGGGAGACATGTAATGGGGGGTATTATCATCACACCATGAAAGTTCATGTCAGGAGGACACATAATGGAGGGATATTGTCACCACCCCATGATGAGGTCCGCTCGGGAGACATGCAATGGAGGGGTATTATCAAATCCCACATGAATGTTCATGTCAGGGTGACACGCAATGGGGGATGTATTATCATCATCCCATGATGAGGTTTGCTAGAGAGACATGTAATGGGGGGTATTATCATCACCCCCATGAAAGTCCATGTCAGGTTGAAAAGTAATGGGGGGTATTTTCTACATCCCATGATGAGTTCCACTTGGGGGACACGTATTGGGAGTTATTACATTATTATTGTCATCACTAATGTATATATTTTTTTAGAAGATGTTGCCTGAAATTTTAAGTTTCTTAATTGATGTTTTTTAACTGATGTGTTATGATAGGTTTGTGCTGTGTCATATGATGAGGTTTTTATTGTATAAAAGAACCATTGCTTTTGTGAAATTTTACAAATACTGAGGAAGGACTTATTGTCTGAAAGCTTTTGTTTTATCTTCATTAAATTCATTCAGTGTTGTGGAGTTTGCTTTTTTCTCTCTCTACTTGGACTATTTTTGTCATACTCCACTTCATCATCTAGTTCACCTTTGTTTGGCATTTCTTGGTTACTATCATCGCCCCATAAAAGTCCATGTCAGGGTTACATGTAATGGGGGGTAATAGCACCACTCCATTATGAGGTTCACTCTTGAGACAAGTAATGGGGGGTATTATCATCACCCCATGAAATTCTTTGTCAGGGTAACAGATATTTGGGGGTATTATCATCTCCACATAAAAGTGCATGTCAGGGTGACATGTAATGGGGGGTTTTATCATCACCTGATGATGAGGTCTACTTGTGAGACACATAATGGGGAGTATTATCATCACCCCATAATAGTCCGTGTTAGGGTGACACGTAATGGGGGAGTGTTTTCACCACTCATGATGAGGTCCACTTGGGGACATGTAATGGGGGCATTATCATCACTGTATGAAAGTTCATGTCAGGATGACACATAATGGGGGGGTATTATCATCAGCCCATGAAAGTCCTTGTCAGGGTGACACATAATGGGGGTGTATTATCATCACCCTATGATGAGGTCACCTGGCCAGACATGTAATGGGGGTATTACCATCACCCCAAGAAAGTCCATGTCTGAGAGACATGTAATGGGAGGTATTATCATCACCCCATGAAAGTCCATGTCAGGGTGACATGTAATGGGGAGTATTATCATCACCCCATGATGATGTCCGCTCGAGAGACACATACTGTGAGGGTATTATCATTACTCTGTGATAGTCCATGTTAGGGTGAGAAGTAATGGGGGTGTATTATCATCACCCTATCATGAGGTCTGCTCAGGAGGCACATAGTGGGGGATATTATCATGAGCCCATAAAAGTCCATGTCAGGGTGACACATAATGGGGGGTATTATCATCACCCCATGATGAGGTCGCCTCCGGAGACACATAATGGAGGGTATTATCATCACCCCATGAAAGTCCATGTATGGGACACATGTAATGGGGGGGTATTATCATCACTCCAGGAAAATCCATGACAAGGTGACACATAATGGGGGTATTAGCATCATCCCAGAATGAGGTCTACTCAGGAGAGATGTAATGAGGGGATATTATTATCACCCCATGAAAGGCCATGTCAGGATGACATGTAATGGGAGGGTATTATTATCACCCCATGATGAGGTCCGCTCAGGAGACAAGTAATGGGTGGGTATTATCATCACACTATGAAAGTCTATGTCAGGGTGACACATAATCGGGGGGTATTAACATTATCCTATGATGAGGTCTGCCTGGGAGACACATAATGGGGGATGTTATCATCACCGCATGAAAGTCCATGTCAGTGTGACAAGTAATCATGGGGTGTTATCATCACCCCATGATGAGGTCCACATGGGAAACACGTCATGGGGGTTATTATCATCTGTATGTCAAAGTCCATGTCAGTGTGACAAGTTATGATGGGGTATTATCACCACCCCATGATAAGGTCCATTTGGGAGACACGTAATGGGGGGTTATTATCATCACCCCATGAAAGTTTATGTTAGGGTGACACCTAATGGGGTGGTATTATCATGATGCCATGCTGAGGTTTACTTGGTAGACATGTAATGTGGAGGGTAATATCATCACCTCATGAAAGTCAATGTCAGGGTGACACATAATTTGGGGGTATCATTACTCCATGATGAGGTCCACTTGGGAGAAAATATTGGGGGGGGTATTATCATCACTCTGTGAAAGTCCATGTCAGGCTGACACGTAATTGGGGGTATTATCATCACTCCATGAAAGTCCATGTCAGGGTAAAACATAATGGGGGGTTATTATCATAACCCAGTGATGAGTTCCAATCAGGAGACATGAAATGGAGCGGTATTATCAAATTCCCTGTGAAAGTCCATTTCAGGGTGACATGTAACGGTGGGTATTATCATCACACCATGAAGAGTTCCACTTGGGAGACACGTAATGGGGGGATTATCATCACCTCATGGAAGTCTATATCAGTCACTTCTGGAAACACGTAATGTGGGGTAATATCATCAGCCCATGAAAGCCCATGTCAGGATGACACGTAATGGGGGGTATTATCATCACCACATGATGAGGTCCACTCGGGAGACACTTAATGGAGAAGTATTATCATCACCCCATGAAATCCATGTCAGGATGACACGTAATGGGGGGATATTATCATCACCCCATGATGAGGTCTGATCATAAGAGACGTAAAGGGGGGTATTATCATCACCCCATGAAAGTCCATGTCAGGGTGACACGTAATGGGCAGATATTATCATCACGGATTGAAGAGGTCCGCTTTGGAGACACATAATGTGGGCGATTATAATCACCCCATGAATGTCCATGTCAGGATGACATGTAATGGGGGGCTTTATCATCACCCTATGATGAAGTCCACTTGAAAGACATGTAATGGGGGGGTATTATCATCACCATATGGAAGTCCATGTCAGGGTGACACGTAATCGAGGGTATTGTCATCATCCTATGATGAGATCCACTTGACAGACGTAATTGAGGGATATTATCAAATCCTCCAAGAAAATTGAAGTCAGGGTGACACATGATGGGGGATTATTATCATCACACCATGATGAGGTCAACTCGGGAGACAAGTAATGCAGGGGTATTATTATCACCCCATGAAAGTCGATGTCAGGGTGACACGTAATGGGTGGGTATTATCATCACCTCAAGATGAGGTCTGCTCGTGGGACATGTAATGGGGGGAATTATTATCAGCCCGTGAAAGTCCAAGTCAGGGTGACATGTAATGGGAGGGTACTATCATCACCCCATAATGAGGCCCACTCGGGAAGACACATGATTGGGGGGTGATATAATCACCCCATGAAAGTCCGGGTAACACATAATGCTGTTATATTATCTTTACTTCATGATGAGGTCTATTCTGGAGACTCGTAATCAGGGAGTATTATCATCACCCCATGAAAGTTCATGTCAGGGAGGCACATACTGAGGGGGTATAATCATCACCCCATGATGAGAGCCCCTCTGGAGACACATAATGGGAGTATTATCTTCACATAATGAAAGTCCATTTTAGAGTGACACATAATGGGAGGTTATTATCATATCTCCATGATGAGGTCCGCTCAGGAGACATGAAATGGAGGGGTATTATCAAATTTCCTATGAAAGTCCATGTCAGGGTGACATGTAACGGGGGGTATTATCATCACACCATGAAGAGTTCCACTTGGGAGACACATAATGGAGGGATTATCATCACCCCATGAATGTCCATGTCAAGGTGACACGTAATGGGGGGTATTATCATAACCCTATGATGAAGTCCACTCGGAAGACATGTAATTGGGTGGTATTATCATCAGCACATGGAAGTCCACATCATTGTGACATGTAATGTGGGGGTATTATCATCACCCCATCATGAGGTCCCTTTTGGAAACACGTAATGGGGGGCTATTATCATCAGCCCATGAAAGCCCATGTCAAGATGACACGTAATGTATGGTATTGTCATCACCCCATGATGAGTTCCGCTTGAGAGACATGTAATGGGGGGATATTATCATCACCCTATGAAAGTCCATGTCAGGGTGACATGTAATGGGGGGTATTATCATCACCCCATGATGAGGTCTGCTCGGAAGACACATAATAGGGAGTATTATCATCACCCAATGAAAGTCCATGTCAGTGTGACAAGGAATGTTAGGGTATTTTCATCACCCCCATGATGAGGTCCACTTGGGAGACACGTAATGGGGGGCTATTATCATCACCCCATGAAAGTCCATGTCAGGATGACACTTAATGGGGGGGTACTTTCATGACACCATGATGAGGTCCTCTTGGGAGACATGTAATCAGGGGTATTATCATCACCCTGTGAATGTCCATGTCATTGTGACAAGTAATGGGGGGTATTATCATCACCCCATGATGAAGTTCGCTCAGAAGACATGTAATTTGGGGGTATTACCATCATCACTTGGAAGTCCATGTCAGGGTGACACGAAATAGGGGGGTATTATCATAACTCCGTGAAGCTGTTCACTCACTAGACAAATAATGGGAGGGTACTATCATTATCCCATGATAGTACATGTCAGGGTGACATGTAATGGGGGGTATTATCATCACCCCATGATGAAGTCCGCTCAGGAGACATGTAATGGGGTTTATTATCATCACCACATGGATGTCCATATCAGGATGACATGTAATGTGGGGGTATTATCATCAACCTATGATGAGGTCTGCTTGGGAGACACGTAATGGGGGAGTAGTATCCCCTTTTCCTGCCCTTCTTTCTCCAACCTACTATCTTACTGCACCCCCCCTCCAGCAGCTTTGTACAACTCTTAAAAATCTCCTTGATGTCTACAAACCCAAAAAGAAAATAGAAAAGTCCCTTTATAAGTACACAATAGCACATAGCTGGAATACACTCCTCCTTAGTATACGAAGCATCTCCCAACAACACCACTTCAAAAGAGTTAAAACTTCATCTACTGTATACCTGGACTTGTTCATGCCAAGCCTCTACATGACTTACTTATTATACTTGTGAAGCACAGTGAGAGAACTTATACCTCTGTATTTTTTTCTCTTTTGTATAAACACATATTATGCCTTCTATACCTTGTACATGTTCAAAATAGGAATGTGGATTTATGAGTCTTAGTGTTGTCTAATTGACACTTATTTTGCTTGTGTTACATGAATGTACCATTTTTATTGTATATCTATCAAATGTATGTATATATTTCCAAGCTTTGTTTCTTTATATATTGGATCTTTTCTCCTGTGGTCTCCACTGAAAATGAGCCCTTGGCTCAGCTGGACCAACCAAGTTAACAAATGTCAAATAAAATAAAATATAAAATACATATGTTTATCTTTGTTACTGCATATAATTCCTTACATATTCTCAACAGCAGAATAATTATATATTCTTTAAATTTTGCAGTATCTCTGTAATTGTCAAAATTTAAAGCTTTCCCATTGCTGATGCTGAAATTTGGCATTTGTGATCAGTTCTCTAGTTGTTGTGTCTTTCGGCTTTTCCCGGTTAGGGGTCGCCACAGCGGAACTCCGGTCCGCTAATGACTGGTAGTTGATTTTTACATGCCGAGTTACCAGCCCTGACGCACAACCTTCAACGAAGGTACGCCCATTCACAGATGTCTCCACGCAGAAGACGCTCTAGCTGAGAATCGAACCGGACAGCGTCTTACTGTGAGGCAACAACGCTACCGCAGCACCACCGTTAACAAATGTAATTAAATAAATAAATACATAAATAAATCAGTAAATCAATAAGCTCAACAACAAAATCTACTACTTAAGATGACTGAATAAAAAAGAAGAAAGTATTGTTGAAGTGTTACATTAACACAAGAAAACAACGGGTGATTTCAAAAAGATTAACTGTGCAGCACTACTAGCACTGCACTGTTGGGAATAGTAGTCTTATGCAGCTAACTAATGATTCTGAAATGTGCAAGAGCCATATATGGTACAAGCTCATTAGCAGCTCATTTGAATGATTCTGAAATGTACACCTAGTGCAGTTAGAACAAGTAAGCCAGTGCTTTTGCTATCAGTCTGTGTTAGGCATAGTTACAGATGATCACTGCAATGGTGTTCGAATGGCTTTAGTTTTTAAATGTCATTTTTATTTGTTTCTCTATAATACATTGCATTATATTGTGCATGCTGGTGGAGCTTTTTTTGCAGTTATTTTCCCTTTTCTCCACTGTGGCATGACTGTGTAGTTGGTAAATATAATTTAAGAAGGTGTGGGGAAAAAGCCTCCACGTGGTTCATAGGTTCGTAGGTGTGTACTAGGCTAATGGCCCTGGGGCCTTTACAAGCCTAGCCCATAGAATTGTCCTGGCATTGTGCCACCTGTCTTTAGTTCCCAGTGTCTCTATCAAGTAGAGCCACTGGAGTGATCCCCTGGGTGAACTTTCTATTTCCTATCCAATCATCAAGATTTCTCTTGAAGAGGGCTAGTGAGGTGCTCTGCTTGACATGTATGGTAAGTCTATTCTAGAGCATGGGCAGTCTCTGGGTTATGAACCTGTCCCTCCAGCATGTTCTGTTGATTGTGGTAATGAGGTTGAGGTCTCTGGAGTGTGTGGTGCGGAGGGATTGGGATTTATTTAGAGGTAGCATTTCTAACAGAGCTGGGTCAGACATGGCTTTGTAAGTTAAGCAGAGATCACCTCTTAGTAGAAAATATGAAACAGAGAATAGCTGGAGTTTTTTGAGTCTGTCTGTGTAGGACATGTGTTTAAGGCCTAGGATCCTCTTTGTGAGGTACTTTTGTAGCCTCTCCGGCTGTTGCAGGTGTCTAGTGAGGTACATGCCAAGTGGAGCATTATACTCTAAGATTGGTCTAATGAGGAAAGAGTAGAGAGAAATGATGACCTCTTTCTTCCTGGATGAAAACCCCTTGGTAATGAGATGTGCCACATAGAAGGACTTTCTGACCACATTGGCAATGTGATGGTTGAAGGAGAGGTTGCTGTCAACCTTTGTCCCCAGATCTCTTATAATACCTTCAGTGTTTAGTGGACTTCCATCAATGTGGTAATTAGTGGGAACTGAGTTTTTCCCAAAGGGGATGATGATGCATTTTTTGGCATTAAGCTGAAGGCCATGCTTTCGACACCAGTCATTGGTCTCAGTGAGGCCTTTCTGTAGGATGTCTGCATCACTTGGGGAGTTAATAATGGCTCCCAGCTTGCAGTCATCTGCGAATTTGGTCAGCCAGAGTCCTTCCATGTTGGCTTGGATATTTGGGAAGTAGATGTCAAACAGAAGTGGACCCAGGACCGTAACTTTCACACTGTGGGTTCTATCTGTGAGCCAATCTGAAACTCACCTAACGATATAGGGGTTGATGCCTAGTTTGCTGAATTTAGCAATAATTTTTGAGTGAGAAATGCTATCTAAAGCCTTGGCCAGATAGAGGTAGGCTGTAAGAACTGCCTTACCTTAATCTACCGCTCTGGTGACTGAGTCAAAGAAGTCAACCAGGTTGAGCAGGCATGATCTACCTTTCACAAAACCAAATTGCGTGGGATCTAGAGTTTGGAGATTCCTTATATCCTTGTTAATTAGGTCCATAATGATGTGCTCCATAGCCTTACATATCAGACTCATCAGGCTAATGGGGCAATAATTTCCAGGGTCTGTAGTCATTCCTCCTTTATGGAGAGGGATAACTATAACAGTGTGCCATTCGGTAGGGATAAAGCCTGAGGTGAGGCTGTGAGTGAACAGACCACACAGATGTGGTACCAGTTCACTTTGTAATTCATGTAGAACACACCCAGGGATATTGTTGGGTCCCATGGAAGCTATATTCTTGGCCCTAGACAATGCAGCTTTAACCTGTGCTGCAGTAATGCTGGGTGCCTGACATTCTTCTGGTATTAAGATTGGTCCTTTTGGGGGGAGCAGGGTAAAGTTGGCACTGAATCTGTTGGCCAGTATGTTGGCAATATTTATTGGCTCAGTATAGGAAGTACCATTGTGCAGTAACTCAGAGCAAATCTGGGTATTGCCATGGAGATTCTTGATATAACTGTAGAAGGTTTTGCAGTTGTTTTTTTTGTCTGCTAATATTCTGCCTTCATAGCTGGCTTTGGAGTTTTTGATGAGGGATCTCAACTTTTTGTTGAGGCTAATAAGGGAATTTTTCCAGTCTTGGGACTTCACCCTTTTCTGCAACAGTTTCTTCCTTCTGTTGTAGAGTTTATTAATGGCAGGGGACCTCCAGACTGGCTTCCTTTTTTTGGAGGAGAGCATCTTGGTTCTGTTGAGTATGGCTAGTTCCATGCATTTATTTAAGTGTTCGTACAGTGCATTGGTGTATGATTCAGCAGTCATGCATCTATTTTCCATTGGCATGGATGCCGTGAAGTTAGCCACTTCTGTTTTTAGGAGTCCAGAGTCAACTTTGGAGAATTTTTTCATGGTGGATACCTTTGTGGGGGGGTGTGGGTGAGATGTGGATTTCCATGGTGATTAGTTTGTGGTCAGATCTAACCAGGGAGTAACTGACTATTGGTGTAGAGCAATGGTTGCCCAGGTTAGTAATAACCAGATGAAGGCTGTTGTTTCCTCTAGTGGGGGTAAGAATGGGGTCTATGTTAAATCATCGAATGCTTAAAAAAGCGAAGAATGATTTTTTAAACCCACATAAGCGAAAGTTTACAATCTCGAATGATTAGAACAGTGATTTTTTTCCTAAGGAAAAAAATGCTGTTCCACAAAAAAAAAAAAAAAAAAAAAAAAACAAACAAAAAAAAAATAATTTAAAACATTACATAAAGTTCCCACATCCTCCCTACTTAAATAAACCAACTTCGAGATCGTACTACAGTGACGAAAACAGCAAAGTAACAAAAGTGGCCAAGCGATTTCTTTCCCAGTATTTTGCCTTTTCGTGCTTTCAAGTTTGATCAAGATGCATTCGAAAGAATCATTCGATCCTTTAATAGGAACCCAAAGAATGAGCTGGTCCAAGGCATCGGAAATGATGAATTCCAGGAAGCGTTGGGCCAGTGCATTAGTGAATGAGTAGTTTTCCCAGCTGATGGAGGGGTAGTTGAAGTCACCTAGTATGAGGGTGCTGGGTTGGATCTTAATAATTTCCAGGGTGCTTAAGAAATGGAGTGAGAGTCTTGGGACATGGTTGGGGACCTGTGGCAGGCTGCAACCTGAATCACCATATTACCCAATGTTAGTTGTACCTGCAGTATCTCAGATGCAGAAAATACTATTTTTGTGTGTTTTTTGGCTCACCATTGGCTTGTAGGGAACCTGTCCGTGTAGTGCTGTGGCATAAGCACTCACATACACATACATGTGCACATACACACACACGCACACACACACACACACACACACACACACACACACACACACACACACACACACATACACACACACATACACACACACACACGCACGCACGCGCGCATGCACACACACACACACACACACACACACACACACACACACACACACACACACATACCCACACACACCCACACACACACACACACACACACACACACACACACACACACACACACACACACACACACACACACACACACACACACACACTATTATACTTGCACACTCACAGTACATACTTGCTGCTGCGATAGTAGTCCCGATCTTCCCAGAGACAGCAGTGGGTAGTGGGTAGTTACTAATGAACAAGGAGGCAAGTGCCCACCAATAACATAAATCAAAGCACAAAAACCAGGGCACAAATACCAGAGGTCAGAAACTCAGAACGGTGGATCTGGCAGACAGTTATTTATTTGAGCATACAAAAACTCAGAACGGTAGATCTGGCAGACAGTTATTTATTTGAACTTCAAAAACTCAGAACGGTGGATCTGGCAGACAGTTATTTATTTGAACATTCAAAAACTCAGAATGGTGGATCTGGCAAACAGTTATTTATTTGAACATAATTTGTTCAAATAAATAACTGTCTGCCAGATCCACCATTCTGAGTTTTTGACCTCTGGTATTTGTGCTTTGATATTTACTAATGAAGTACCATATTTATTCCAACTCCTCTACTCTGAAAAGGCAAAGTACAATTCATCTTTTGTATTGCTCTACCATGGTAATTTGATGGCGGAGTAAGGCTATAATTCTCAACCATACCAAATTCCTTGGTAAATACAGTTTTTGAGGGCAACATATTGGGGTGCCATGAATTCCCACATGGCCCCTTTAATTTCTGAATTTCATGTTTTTTTTTTTTTTATTCCTGATGTCGTCACATGCAGGGCATGCGTGATGATGTCAGCTTCTGCAGACCAGTCTGTCTGTGCACAGTACAGCTTTTTTCCCCTGCTCGGCTCCTCCTTCAGGAGCAGCAGCTTTACTTATTTAACAGCTGCACATGTGTTTTCCCCAGCTCAGCTCCTCTCTTCCAGGGCAGGTAAAAAATATGCATTAAGCAGGAAAAATTACTCCTCTTCTCCAGGACAAGTCAAAAATGCATTAACCAGGAAAAATGGCTCCTCTCCTTCAGGACAGGTAAAAAATGCATTAAGCAGGAAAATCTTTTTATTTTGTACTGTGTGCAGCAGGAGCTAGCTTCTTTTACTTAACAGCCAGCTCTTTACTGTTTACTTAATGGCAAGAGGAGTGCACTATTTCTTTTTACTAGGAGTTATTTCTTTTACGTGGAGTGTGCTACATTTCTACTGTGTGCGACAGCTAGATCCTTTTACTTTATGACCAGTGCTACATTTGTACTGTGTGTGGCAAATAGCTTCTTTTACTTAATACCCAGCTCTCCACTGTTTACTTTAATGGCAGCAGGAGTATGCTATTTTTTTTATTAGGAGTTACTTCTTTTTGCTAAGAGTGTGCTACATTTGTACTGTGTGCAGCAGCTAGCTTCTTTCACTTAATGGTTGGCTGCAGGCAGGGTTATGTTTGTCAACTCTCCACTGTTTTTACTTTAACATAAAATTAATGGCCATTTGTATGATTACTGTGTGCACTGAATTTACTTAAGTCTTTTCACTTTAGTAGCTTTATTACTTAACAGCCAGCACTACATTTGTTGTGATTCTGTAGGCAGGTTACATTGTCAGCTCTTAAGCACTGTTTTTATGGCAGTTAGTGTGCTACATTTGTTTATTTGATTACACGGCAGCTTCTTTAGGCATTTAGTTATTGTCTGCAGTTGTTCATGTGATGACTTTACAGGTGTTAGTGGCTGCAGGTGTGTGTGTGTGTGTGTGTGTGTGTGTGTGTGTGTGTGTGTGTGTGCAATTGCCCCAGTTAGTTATAACTGCTGGTTAAAGTTACTCAGACTCAAACCCTGTACCTTAGATACAAGGAGCAAGAGCCTAAATTCTCTACTCATACCACCACCACTTGTGATTCAAGGAGTTAACCATAGTTCTCAACTGTCCAAAGTTTTACGGAATGTCTGGAATGTTTGGCTCATACTTTTGGTCTGTTCCTCTTAAAATTTGTGGTTTTCTGACAAATCAGTGAGAAGTTGAACTGAATTCACTAAATGATGATAGCCATTTAAGTTTCAGTCTTCCTACTTTCAGGAAACGCATGGTAACACAAAAATTTTATTCTAGCAACTTTAAGATTATGCAAGCAGTGTTTAAAATGTATCCCTAGTCTTGGGCTTTTGTCCTCCACAATAAATTTTGGCTTTTTCCAGATTTCTTCTGCTGCAAAGTTCTTCAGGTGGAGAGAAGTTTAGTGCTTTTTATGCCAAGTCTGTTTGTATTGTTAGTAGCACAACAGATAGAATACTGTTGTACTACTATTTTAAAATTGAGGGCAGCTAAGCTTTGATTCTCTAACTCAACCACTAGATGGCGATATGTGAGTGTTTTAAAGGCGACCTAAGGGAAATGTTTGAACAATTAATCATTGTTCATATTTTTACAACATGTAAGGTTTTAGATATGCCCTTGTTTAATTTTTAAAGGTGTTTAAATTTTATTTGACACACGTAGATATCATTGTACTTTTTAAATTTTGAGCATGTATATCTATGTATTTATAATTAGTTTTTTCACATTGGTAACTTGTTTTTAATTGGATGGCTAGTAATTGGTTAGGGTATATTAATAGGCACAACGATTAGGTATGCATACATCTGAAGAAGTTGAGTGTTTGACGAAAATGCGGTGAAATGTTAGGTGTTTTGTGTTAATGTATATGGAATTTTAGTGTGTTATTTTGAAATAAAGTAATTTGTACTCAAAAGAATGGGTCATCCTTCAGGAGTGCACATTTTCTGTTTTTTAAGTTTCAGTCTTCCTATCTTTCAGGAAATGCATGGTAACACAAAAGATTTTATTCTAGCAACTTTTCTAAGATTATACAAGCAATATTTAAAATGTGTCCCTGGTTTTGGGCTTTTATCCCCCTCAGTAAATTTTGGCTTTTTTACCAGATTTCTTATGTTGCATAGTTCTTTAAGGGGAGACAAGTTTAGTGCTGCTTATGCCAAGTTTGTTAGTGATGTTAGTAGCACAACAGGTCGAATACTTGCTTTTGATGTAGAAGGCTGTGGGTTCTACTTCCGCAGTATGTTCATAGATTGCTGATACTGTACTGTGTTGTACTTTTAAAGGGGGTGGATGCTGCAGTCCTGAGAATGTCCTCTTTAGCAGAGATATCTAGTAACTATGATCCTGTTATCAGTTTGTCATACCTTATCATTTTTTTTAATGTAACATAGGGAATTTATTCCTCAAGGGCAACAGGCACTTTATTTGTAGATGAAATAATGAAATATTAAGTTGTTTGCTAGCAGCAACCTCTTCATTAGTTACAGATCTTACATATCTCTTTAATGTGGAATTATTTAGATGACTTTTACTTCTGCAGAGATTGTACATATTTATTGATACTGGTTGACTGTAGAAGGTTGAGTAAACTTTTATGATGGAAATGTTCTGAACTGAGCAATTTTGTCATTATTGATTCATGCATTTTGTTTCATTGCTTACTGGAAAAATGTTCAAAACAATAAATTTAAAATGCGCTCTAACAAGTGTACAACCCGGAAGGTGTATCAAAGAACACATGTATGTTTCGTGTGCAAGGGGCTTATGATTTGGAAGCAGCCCAAAAATAATCTTTATCAGCCACTGGCCAGATGCATTTTCTTTGAATGTGGGTTTCAATTCTGTTTTAATGAATGTGAGTTCTAAGGGCAGAGAACTTTCAATGCTAAGTCTATTTTCATTGTGAGACTGCATTGCTTTGTTTACCAGATGTCTATTAGTGTTTGTGCTATAAAATGTAAAGTAAAAGTTTTAAATGAAATCCAAATAATCATCATAGAAGTAAAGCAGTATGAACATTACAGTGTTTATGGTAAATGGAGCAAAATAGCCAAGTAATGGGACATTGAAATAGCTGCAGGGGGGAGAGTTGTATATGGGGGGGCCCATTTGACTATGATTTTGTGAGGGGTGAAGAGCGGCAAATGCAAAGACAGCACCGGGTGGCACAAACTCAAGTTATGCCACTGATCAGTAGACCATGGAGAATGACTTTTGGAGTTCCTAGCAAACTATAATATTCTTTTGCTAAGATCAGAATATTGCCTACCATTAAATGCCCTACTTTTACCACAAAACCCACATAGTGCAAGTCATCAAAAACAAAATGCTAAGGTTCATCATCTTGTCCCTTTCCAGTAAACATCATTGCTACACATTCAAAAAAAAAACAACAATTTAATACAGGGTCTGGGCTGGGGCCAGATTTTAGTTGTCTGTTCTTCAGTTAGCGTTTGAAAGTTGATACCCCACAATTCCATTGAAATGGGCAGGGTTACCTAATTATGTACGCAAATTTTATGTTAATCAGCATACAGATTTGTACCTATTTTTCAAGAGCCTTTGTCCAGATTTTTAATGTTTCCAGATTGAGAGGTATGAGTAAGGCTCTAGGAAAGAGTACATGGCTAATTCACATTAGTTGTGCCCCTGGACTGCCACATTTACATGCATCAATGTCTAGACAACTGCAGCACTACCTGCCTGAGATCACATACCACTTTAGCATCATAGAGGTCTCAGAACTGGAAACAGGTAGTGAACTGAGAAAATATGCTTGAAACAGGTTTGCACAGTGAGGGATGCAAGAATAACCTCTCCCTCCTTATGCTGTTCACACACACACACACACACACACACACACACACACACACACACGTGTGTATATATATATATATATATATATATATATATATAGATAGATAGATAGATAGATAGCTATAGATACATTACATATAAAATACTATGTCTTTGATTGAACAACCATGGTTAAAGAGTAGATATCACCAACACTGAAAACAGGTCCTGCTCCCAATGTATGTGAATTCGCTGCATAATGCACAAACTTTGAACTTCAGCTGCAGTTTAACAAATAACAATGCAATTATACTTCTACCTCCCTGATGCTCAAACCATCCAAAGAAATCTGTAAAATTATTCAATGGATGTATGAAATTAATTTTCTCCATTATACAACTGAAAGTTGTGGTAATCAGTGAAACTGAATTATCTGCTTCATCATAATGGTGTTCTTTCCCGTTATACCACTTGAAGTTGTGGTAATTAGTGAAATTGAATTATCTGCTCTATCATAATGATGTTCAACAAAACCGACTTCAGCAGAACAATACCATCCCTGTGTCGGACATTTAACTACACTTGTTCACCTTCTGTAGGACTTCTCCCAGTATTTGGAGTAGTGGTCCTGGTCAAGTGTGTATTAAGTTCATGTTTTATGTAAAACTGTGATCCAGGCTCCCTTCCAAACAACCACACTAGTGAGTGACCAGTTTTTGAGATCAGTAGCTAGGATAACCAGCTCACTGACCTCACAGGTAGATTGCTATCAGCATTAAAAGTACTATATATAAATATAGATGAAGGAGAGGCCGCTGCATTTGACACATAATAACTGTGACATTGAAGTGAGAGCATGGAAGAGCAGTTTCAGAGTATTAGGCAATGTGGCTGTCTGCACAGGACTTTTTCCTTTTGTGGGAAAGAACAATTGAGTAATATAATTAAATATTCCATTCAGAGGGAGAATGACACTGTTTGACAATACTTTAGCATGAAATAAATCCAGTATTTATCTGTGGTAGTTATTTGTTCATTTAAGATAAGGGGTGATCCATTTGAAGTAGGGTCCTTCATATGGAAAAGTTTATAAATCAGCTAGGTGGGCTAGTCCATGACACAGATCAGAGGCAGAAAGGTAAACATACATAATTTACTTTGCCAATGCAAATTTATATTAATAAAAAGATTTAAAAGATTTACCTGGATAGTTAATCAAAACTGGTCTCATCTTATATTTGGATGACCATGCTCACTCTGAGCTTATAATCTGATGGTGTTGGTAAACCATTATGATTTCGAAAGTAACTTTCCTCTTCCCGACACTGATGTATAGCTTCTGTGTATATGTCACAGTGCTGGCTTTCATAGGACCAAGGGATCATAGGATCCTAAGAATTACAAGGGTACTGAGCAACAAGGCTATTTTTGCCTTGCCAGTACTCACTCTTAGGACTTGTTTTCAAATATCATGTCCATTTGGTGACATTAGTCAAAAAGACTGCATCATCTAAAATCATATTTTTCACTGTCAAGTGGCTAGCACTTCCACAGTGCACAGGCTGTACTCTTTCCCTTGTAAAGAACCATGTAGATTCTGTGCTGCTGCCCACAGCTCCATTGTTGGGTGGGTTTGAGATAGAAACACTCTGCATATTTTTTGGAGGTGGGAGGAACTTCCCAGAGACAAAGGGAGAAAATGTGAACTTCAAACAGGCATTGGCTGGAGGTCAAGATCAAATCTTGCAGCTTGTGAATGGGAGGGGAGCACCTTAACCATTATGCTCACTAGTGTATTCATTGTTTAGACTTATACAATTAATTAGAGTCACCTTGATGTGGTCCAGTGGTTGGCTTGTTTTCCTGGTTATGTTTGGAAGTCAGTCAGCTGGACCCTACCTAAAAAGGCACAGTGTAGGCTATGAAAACTTTCATCATTATGCTAAAGGCTTGGAATGAGATGTGCAAACTATCCTTGGTAAAGCAAGTACAGTTGTCAGCATCTCATCCCATGCTGATACATACTGGATCCTCCCTAGAATGACACCATGTGTTTAGCCAGTTGTCAGAATTAGTCATCTTTTTATACATTGGCATTATTTTTGGTGATAGAAGGATTCCACTCAATATTAGGGTCCCTTCCTTCATTTGTGACTTGCACTGAAAGCTCTGTCACATCTTTCTCCATATTCCACAGGGTTTTGTGCTAGGTCATTTACCCCCAGCATGGGCCACCACCATACCTTACACGTATTTGTCTGTTTTAATGGTCTACAGGGCACTTGTAGTATCAGCAGTCTTGATGCCTGTGAAACAGCTTACTGTCACCCTGATTTTAGCCAGCCACAAAAGTGCAAAATCACTGTGCCTAACCATGGCATCCTCAAGTACTAGTACATTTCCATTTATGTTTGAAGACTGCTTTGTTATAATGAGGCTAGAATTTGCTGTTTGCTGGTGACATCCATCTGTGGTATCACTAATCAGTGTTGCAGTGGTTGGTGTAGTCAGGGCCTTGCATCAGCTAGTCTGTTTTGGCTTGAGAAAGGATTTTTTTTGTGCTTCAGTATACAATAATTTATTATGGGTATGTGTGGAGTGCGATGCTCACAGGATATTTTTGTTTGTGAGGTGTGGTCTCAAATTTTGATACGTACATGCATATCTCACAGACAGAAAATGATGCATCTTCAGAGGCAGTTGGTGTGTGACATGAGTAATGGCAGAATGAGCTAATTTATTTCTGTCCTCCACTACTTCACTTCACTGAGTCAGACAATGGAACCTTTTCAGGGGGACTGCTGCACCTTTCTATACACATATACAAAATATTTTATCTTATTATAGGTTCATAGGTTCATAAGTAGGTACTAGGCTATTGGCCCTAGGGCCTATATAAGCCTAGCCAAAAAGGTACCCTGGCTTTCGCCACCCAAGAAAATAATTTTCCTGTGCCCTTGTCAATCAGAGCCACAGAAGTGATCCCCAGAGTGAATTTCCTATTTCCCATCCAATCATCAAGATTTTTCTTGAAGAGTACTAATGAGGAGCTTTGTTGGATATAGTTAGGTAGTTTCTTCCAGAGTATGGGAAGTCTCTGGGACAGGAATCTATCCCTCCAGCATGTTCTGTTTATTGTGGTAACAAGGTTCAGGTCCCTAGAGCGTGTAGCTCAGAAAGATTGGGATTTCTTTAAGTGGAGCATATCCAACAGCTCTGGGTTTGACATAGCTTTGTATGTTAGGCAGAGATCGCCTCTGAGCAGGCAATATGCAATGGAGTAAAGCTGGATTTTTTTTGAGACGGTCTGCATAGGGCATCTGTTTGAGGCTGGTAATCCTCTTTGTGAGGTATTTCTGTGGCTTTTCCAGTTGTTGTAGATGTCTTGTGAGGTACATACCAAAAGGGACATTGTACTCTATAATGGGTCTAATTAGTGATGAGTAGAGGGGAACAATGACCTCTTTTTTCCTGGATGAGAAACCTTTTGTGATGAGGTGTGCCACATAGAAGGATTTCATGACTACTGTGGCGATGTGATTATCAAAGGACAGACTACTGTCCACTGGTGTCCCAAGGTCTCTTATCATACTTTCAGTGTTAAGTAGACTACCACCTATGTGGTAGTTCATGCATACAGAGTTTTTACCAAAGGGGATGACAATGTACTTTTTGGCATTGAGCTTGAGGCCATGGTTTTGACACCAGGCATCTGAATCAGTGAGGCCCTTTTGTAGGATGTCTACATTGTTAGAAGTTTCGATTATGGCTCTTAGTTTTCAGTCATCTGCAAACTTCATTAGCCAAAGACCTTCTGTGTTAGCTTGTACTTCAGAGAAGTAGATACCAAACAGGAGAGGACCCAGGACTGAACTCTGTGGTACTCCACTTGTCACTGGTCTGAAGTCAGATTTGAAGTCTGTTACTTTCACAGTGTGGGTTCTGTCAGTGAGCCAGTTGGTAACCCATCTTGTAACATAAGGATTTATACCTAGTTTAGTGAGTTTATCTATAATTCCAGAGTGGAGGATAGTGTTGAAAGACTTGGCGAGATCTAGATAGGCTGTGTGAACCACCTTACCCTCATCTACGGCTTTGGTGACTGCTTCAAAGAAGTCTATCAGGTTTAGGAGACATGATCTGCCTTTTACAAACCTGAACTGGGTGGGGTCCAGAGATTGGAGATTACCAATATCTTTGTTTATAGGTTCTATGATGATACATTCCATGGCTTTGCAGATCAGGCACGTCAGGCTAATGGGGCGGTAGTTCCCGGGGTCCGTGGTGGCTCCCCCTTTGTGGAGAGGAATAACCATCACTGTGCTTCATTCAGTGGGCACAAAGCCTGAGGTGAGGCTATGATTGCACATGGTACTTAGGTGGGGTGCCAGTTCGTTCTGTAGTTCATGTAGAATGCAGCCTGGGATGTTGTCAGGTCCCATGGATACTGTGTTATTGACATTGGAGAGTGTGTTTTTTTACCTTTGCAGCCATGATTACAGGAACTTTGCATTCTTCTGGTATAGAGATGGGTCATTCAGGGGGTGAGAGGGGGGGTAAAGTTAGCATTGAGCCTATCTGCCAGGATGTTGTCAATATCAGTTGGTTCTGTATATTTAGTGCCATTGTGCTGTAACACAGAGCAGATCTGAGTGTTGCCATTGAGATTCTTGACATAGCTATAGAATGTTTTGTGATTGTCTTTAGAATCAGTGGTGATTTTGTTTTCATAACTAGCTTTGGAGGATTTTATGAGGGATCTCAGCTTCTTACTGAGGCTGACCAGGGAGTTCCTCCAATCATGGGATTTTACTCTTTTTTGCAACAGTTTCTTTCTTCTGTTGTAGAGTTTGTTTATGGCAGGGGACCACCAGATTGGCTTCCTTTTTTTGGAGAATAGCATGTTGGTTCTGTTAGGGATAGCACAATCCATGCACTCATGTAAGTGCTTATAAAGTGCATTTATGTAGGATTCAACAGTCATGCTTCTATTGTCTGATTGCATGGGTGTTGTGAAGTTACTTTTTTATTCTTCTTAAAACTTCTACATATATGTTTTATACTTCTGCCTATACATTATCCACTACTGTGTTCAATTTCTATAAAATTATCTTATTGTCATGTGATCTTTCCACAATATTTCTTTCTTTCTTATCAGCTCTTCTTCCTTTTTTAAACTCTGCAGTTAATCGCTTTATCCCCTTCTTTCCTTTATAATTTCAGCGTCTTCCCTTACCCTATCCTACATTTCTCTATTATCAGATAACTCTGCCATCTGTACTTCCTCTCTTATTTTTTCATGTCTTTAGAGTTGTTGTTGTTGTTGTGTCTTTCGGCTTTTCCCGGTTAGGGGTCGCCACAGCGGAACTCTGGTCCGCTAATGATTGGTAGTTGATTTTTACGTGCCGAGTTACCAGCCCTGACGCACAACCTTCAACGAAGGTACGCCCATTCACACATGTCTCCACACAGAAGACGCTCTAGCTGAGAATCGAACCTTACAGCATCTTACTGTGAGGCGACAATGCTACCGCAGCACCACCACCACTATGTAATTAATTTCAGTCTTAAAAATTCATCATTTACATGTCTATTCTCTATTCTTTATATTTATAAATGTTCATATTTTATTAAGTCCTTAACATCCTGTGTTGCTTTTTTTCCTTTTCTTTTCTTCTCTTTTCATAGGATCATAGGAGTTTAATAGGATATTGGCCCTAGGGCATTTACAAGCCTAGCCATATTTTACCCTTGTTCCCTTATAGACAGGGATAAATAGCATATTTTAGTGCACAAATTTATGATCAGCACTGACTGCCCCTACCCAGAAAGGACATAGGTGAAATCCCCCAGGGTGAATTTATGGTTGCCCATTCAATTGTCCAAGTTACGCTTAAATAAGGTCATTGAGAAGCTCTTTTAACTTGAATTGGGAGTTTGTTCCAGGGGAGTGGCAGCCTCTGGGAGACATATCTACCTCTCCAGCAAATCCTGTTTATGTTGCAGGCTAGGTTAAGGTCTCTAGAGTGAGTGAATCTTGTCCCATTAGATTTGCAGATGTGCAGCATTTCTATTAAGGTGGGTTTCAAGACTGCTCTGTTGGCCAGAGGCAAGTCACATCTAAGCAGTCTATATGATACAGAGTATAGTGACAGTGCCTTCAGTCTATCCATGTAAGTCATGTGATGAAGGTCTCGAATTTTCTTGGTCAGAAACCTCTGAGGTCTGTCCAGCTGCTGCAGGTGTCTGGTTAGATAAATACAGAAGGGAGCATTGTACTCTATTACTGCTCTGATGAGGGAAGAGTAGAGTAGTTATAACCACTATCATTTTGGATGCTATTTCCTTACTTATGAGATGGGCATTGTAGAAGGCCTTCCTCACCACTGTAGACAAATGATGATTGAAGTGAAGGCTGCTATCAACCTGCTTTCCCAAGTCTCTCACCACTGGGTTTGAACTTGAGGGTATTGTTAATGTTGTAATTTGCTGGGACTTCACCTTTACTGAAGGGGATGATGATAATACATTTTTTGCATTAAGTTTGTCCATGGCTTTCCCACCAATCATTTGTCTGTTAAGCCCTTTTTTGTAGTACGGTAACATCATTTTGGGTTTCATTGACTGCATCCAGTTTGCAGTCATCAGCACACTTGGTAAGTCGCAGACCATCTATTTTCACCTGAACTTCTGAGAAATAGATTCCAAACAGAAGTGGACCCAACACAGATCCTTGTGGAACACCACTAGTAACAGGGCTGCTGGTAGAGGTGGAACCCCCTACTCTGACTAAATGCATTCTGTTAGTGAGCCAGTTGGCTACCCATCTAATGACATATGGGTTTATTCCCAGCTGGGTGGGTTTATTGTTTTGCCTTCATCCAAGGCTTTGGTGACATTTTCAAAGAAATCCACCAAGTTTAAAAAGCATGATCTGCTTTTAACGAAACCAAATTGGGTTGGGACAAGAGTTTGTAGGTCTCCTATATCATTGTCAATTAAGTCCATGGTGATTCTTTTCATAGCTTTACAGATCAGGCTGGTTAAGCTTATGGGTCTATAATTCCCAGGGTTGGTTGAGGGATCTCTTCATGCAAAGAGATCACAATTGCAGTTTTCCATTCAGGTAGGACAAAGCCAGTACTTAGAGTGGGTTGAAAGGAGAACCCAATGATTCTGCCAGGTCCTGTTTTGAGACTGTTTATTAAGCAGCCTGGGATGTTGTTCTGTCCCAAAGAGGCTGCGTGTTTGGCCTTGAAGAGGATGGTTCTGACCTGCTCATTTGAGATACTAGGTAGAGGACTGGTGACAGGTATATTCTGGGATATGATTGGTGGGGACAGTGGAGTGACTTTTCTCTGAACCTGTCTGCTAGCAGGTTGGCAATTTTTGCAAGTTCCATATGAGTGGTAGTTCAGCTCAAATTTGAGCCTTCCCTTTAAGATTTTGAATGTAGTTATAGAATGCCTTGTGATTATCCTTAGCCAAGGATGCTAATTTCGTTTCATAGTTAGCTTTGGTAGACTTAAAAAGATGTCTAATTTTCTTATTTAAGCTGTGGAGGGTGTTCTTCTTTGTCTGAGATGTTTCCTTCTTCTTCTTAGTCAGCAGTTTCTTTCTCTTGTTGTATAACCTATTTTTGCTGGATGTCCACTAGGGTGGTTTGTTTTTTCATGAAGATCCTGATTTAATCCATTCAGGTGTGGCTGAGGTTATACACTTGCATAGGTGTTTATGCAAGGCATTGGTGTAGTCCTCAGTGTGGGATACACTGCTGTTGGTGGTGAGCGGGCGGTTAAAGTTATTTATACCATTGCGTAGGAGGCTATAGTTTGCTTTGGAGAACTTTTTAAACATTTTTGCTCTGGCGAGAGGGAAAATTGTGATCGTTACTTCAAACATAATAGATTTGTGATCTGACCTTACCAGAGAGGGCCTCACACATGAGGTGGTGCAGCAATCTTCCATGTTGATGAGCACTAGGTCAAGGATATTTGAGCCCCTTGTGGAGGTGCCGACTATCTGTTCCAGAGCATTTGTGTTAAAAAAGTCCAGGAACCTTAGGTCAAGTGTGTTAGTGCTCATATATGTTGCTCAGTTGATGGAGGGATAATTAAAGTCACCCATGACTAGGGTGTTTGGCTGCATTGTGAGTGACTCAAGTAAATCCAGTTAGGCAGTGTGGTTTACCTGGTTCATGCTGGGGGACCTTTAGCTAAGAATGATGTGGCGGTGGGTAGACTTTCCTACAATTAGCTGGACTTGGAGTAGCTCTAGGGAGTTGTACTGTTTAACCAGTCTTGACATGCATTTGTCTTTGATGAAGATGGATACATCTCCCCCTTTGGTTCTTTCATGTTCATTTTACAGTCTGAATGTTTGGAAGGCATTGTAGCCTTGTATGGCCAGGGTACTGTCTGCAACCTTGAACCATGTCTCTGATTCTGTACAGACATATGTGTCTTGCAAAGTAAGGAGTGCTTCCAGTGAGTTCAGTTTCTGATTTAGACTCCTATCATTAAGCAGCATAACATTGAGTTTGTCTCTAGAAGATGTTTCTACATTGGGAATTTTGTTCTTATGACATTGCCTAAAAAAAGGCACTATGGGGGCAGCAAGTACCTTAACCAGTAACCTGAACCCAAGAGGTGACAGGTAATGACCATCCTGGCAAAGCAGTATGGTCTTGCGACCATGTTGTTCCAGGCTGATAGATATTTGGTCCCCTGGATTGACACCAGAAGCTAAGTCAATTGTTAAAGTCAATCATTTTTTGTTTATAGTGAGGCATCATCCTGGGTTAAAGTAAAATACAACTTAGAGCTAGGGACTTAACTGACATGGACACATAATCAGAGAGCTCAGTCATGTCTCTCTTCACATACTACATGGATTATAACATAGTCATTACAGTATTTGTTGTTGAGAGACTTGACTGCATGCATAATTTGTCAGATCCTGGCACCCAATAGGCAGGTGATGATGACCTTCACCTTGTCCAACCTGGTGAGTGGGATATCTGTGCGTCTCACTGTGAAGCTTCTTATGACTAAGACATTTGGTTTTGAGGTATTTTGCCTTAGGGGCTTGCTGGATGAGACACTGAAGTGTGTGTTTATATTTGTAGTGGATGCTATTGGGACTGCATTGTGTATGGACAGTTTGTGTTTGGGAGGCCTCTGTTCTTTTGGTACACTTCTAGTGACTACCTCTGCTTATGTAGGTTTATGTGTTTTGTTGTTGGCTTGTGGAAGATGTGAAGTGTGTGTGCTGACAACATTGAGCATTAATTCCAGATTTATAGTATAGATACATCTATTACTTATTGTATTAGTTTGCTTTAGGAGTAATGGGTTGTCAGTATACATGAGGCAGTTGCTACATTGCCTTAGGATGCCCATGTCCATCAGACTGTCTGGAGAAATGGTGAGAAACTGTCCATCCATTATGTCAGATTTGCTCTGTAAGTAGTGGGGAGAGGGCTGGATGGAACTGGTTCTGCTGTGGCACTAGTAGAATCAGCTAAACAGTGGAGGTTTGGGAGTACATGCCACCATCAATGCCTAAATAAATGCGCAGTTGAGTTGCTGTCTGGGCAGTAGTATGCAACTGTGTAGCACACAGAGAAATAGGGATGCCTAAGATGGTTCACAAGCAGCCATCTAGGGGAAAATTGACTTTCTACGTCTTTGTATCTATAACTGGCAGTAGTATCCCAGTTGTACAATCCACAGCTTAGTTGAGCAATTTTCAAACAAGTTAGCCAATGGAAATGCTCAATACTGAGCCTTATTCCAACAGTCCCCAACTCAGATGGGACTTTATAGGTTCATAGATGTTTATTAAGCTAATGATTACAAGGGCCTTTTTAAGCCTAGCCATGCATCCCAAACCTCTGACAAGTTCTGATACCCTTGATAAGTGTAAGTATGGGCCTGAGAGATGAACCATGTACAGGTTACCTGTGTCCATTACATACATGCGTGCCAAACCAGGAATGAATTTCTGTTTTCCCATGCAGTTGTGCAAGTTGCACTTGAACTGGGTTAAGGAGGAACTCTGTTTCACATGGATAGAGAGCCTGTTCCATGGATGGGTTTAGTCTCTGGGATATATACCTATCTCTCCAGCTGGTCCTATTTATATCACAGGCAATGTTTAAGTCTTTAGAATGGGTAATTCTGGTGCTGTTTGTTTTGTGGATATGCAGGAGATCCATTAGAGTGGGGTCTGATAATGCTCTGTATGCCAGGCATAGATCTCCCCTCAAAAGCCTGTAGAAGACAGAATACATGGATAGGGCCTTGAGGTGGTCTGCATAAGACATTTTATTTACGCCATGTATTCTTTTAGTGAGGAACCTCTGTGGACATTCTAATTGTTGGATATGGCTGGTTAGGTACATACCAAAGGAGGCATTGTACTCAATGATAGGTCTGATGAATGCTGAAAACAGTGGAACAATGACTTCCTTGGACTTGGCTGCTATACCTATGTTTATAAGTTGTGCAACATAGAATGATTTCCTCACCATTATAGATGCATGATGGTCAAAGGTTAGATTACTATCTATGTGTGTCCCTAAGTCCATGACTACTGGGTCAACTCTAAAGGGTGTGTTGTCAGTATGATAGTTACTAGGTTATACTCTTCTGCAACAAGGCTGCAGGGAGCCATCTTAATGTAAGATGGCTGGTTTTAATGCTCTTATAATGTCAAACAGTCTAGATTCAGCAGCAGTGTTTTCTTTTCTTTTCTTGTCTTGTCTTTTCTTTTCCTTTCTCAGGCTATAGTTAAAAGGATAGAGTCCAAAAGAGTTGCTCTCAGTGTGTCTGCCCTGATTCTGAAAGACCTACTGTCAGAATAAGTGAATTACTTTGGCCTATCTATAAGTAGGCTTACAATGGGTTCCATATTCCAAAACACCTTCTCTCAGTGTAAGTGGTCATTTACACCAAGAGCAAGTCTTTTCGAATCAGGATGAAAAATCTCCTACCATCACTACTGACATATTTACTAACGCACATTTTTTAAATTTCTTCAGTCAAGTGTTTTCCCTGTTTTCTGTCATATCAGTATATGTATAAATCATTAATAAGCCTATACATTTTTGTCTCATTCTAATATTAAATATCACTACCCTTACTTGTACTACTATTGTTATATTTAAAATTCTTATTTCTTAATTTTTTATAAGAATTCCTATTTCAGAACGTTTCACTTTCTAATGAACAAACAACCCCTCCCCCATTTTGCCTGTATTACTTTCCCCTTTTTTTACTTTGTTACATCTGGTATCTAGTAAGTGAAAAACATCCATTTTTTGTATCATTCCACCAACAAAAACAAACTTCTTATCTCATTTCTAAAGCTATTCACATTTGATACTAAGATTCCTAGTTCATCCTTTTCCTTTTTTTGTAAGTATTTTACTTCTGTATATTATTTTTCTTTTCCTTTGCCTAATTCACCCACCAATGGATTTTTCACTGCCTTTCCTGTTACTGCAATTGTTATATCTAGAATTCTTGTTTCTTAATCTTTATAAGAATTCCTATTTCAGAACACATCTAATTTCCTACAGAAAAAGAACCCCCCTCCCCTCCATATTGCCTGCATTCTTTTCCTTTTCTTCTTTGTTGCATATGGTATCTAGTAAACATAAAACATCCATTCTTATTTTTGCACTATTTCAACACCAACAAACCTTTTATATTTTCTAATGTATTCACATTTGATGCTGAAATTCATATTTCATCCTTTTCCTTTTTAAGTATTTTACTTCCAGATATTATTTTCTTTTCTTTCACCTAATTTCTCCTACCAATTGATTTTTCACAGTCTTGTGCTTCTCTTTTCTCAATTTCTCCCTCTTCTTCCTCTTCACTTTCTGAAATTTCAAATATGTTTTCTTACTCTGTATTCATAAGTTCACTTTCAACTGTTATTTCTTCTCTATGTCTTCATTGTTTAACTTTTCTTCTGTATTACTTTCCTCCATACTACCTTCTTTCTCAGCATCTTCTATAGTAATATTTTCTTCTTCCTTTTCATCTACTCTTTCCTTTTCTAAATGGGACAGTTAAAGCAAAAGTGCCCAAATTCTTTACATTTTTAGATACAGGCTTACAGTTTTTTATTAAGTGTTACCTTTCCCCACATTGGCCACACCTTCATTTCTTATAGCCTTACACTAAATGATTTTCATCCCCCCAAAATAACATACTTTAGGATGGCTCCAGTATCTACCAAATCCTGTCTTACCATTTACGGTTATTGTATCTGAAATATGTTGAAGTTTCCAATTCTTAACATCCATTGTTACCTACACTTCTCAATCCACAGTCTTTACATTTCTTTCACCACATATATATTTTTAACTTTATGCACTAAAATAACTCATGCTTATCCATATCTGAAGTCCTAAATTGCACAATTATTCCTTTTTTAGTTGTAGTCCCAAGCTCTGAAATAAAAAGTGTTTCTATGGTGCTACTGTTTGTTTTTATTTTCTGCTCTCAGTCTTAAATGTTTCCAGGAAGTCAAAGCTTTGAAATGTCACTACACAGATATTTTTTGCTTCAAATGAATTAAAGCTGTTATGTATTTAATGTCAAACCATAATGGTAAAATAATATTATCCATAATGCTGTGCCCGTTCACTTTCTGTTTTTACCCTTGGTTGTCTTCTCTGTAGCTTTTGAGAGACTGCACGTCTTTGTTTCTCACACTTCCTTCTTCCATCCTTCCTTGCCTTGCTGCTTCTGCATAACTTCTTCTTTCTTGTAAAAAAAAAAAACACGTTGCAGAGGTAAACCATTAAATCAATTTCACCAACCACAAATGCCTCCAGTGTTTTACCGTCATCATCTATTGCTTCTTTTTCCAACTTCTCAGTTTCTCCCTTCTGTAAAATGTTTTTTACTGTGTCACTCCAGTGTCCTTTCTATCCTTCTTTTAGCTCTGACTAGCTCATTAAATCGTCCTGCAGTTATGTCTTCAATCCTCTGATTTCCAACTCTGTAACCATTATCTTGTGTCCTTCTCCTGCTTTCAGTGATTTTTTTCCTTGCCCTTGCTTAATTTCTGTTACATTCTCCTCCATCTTAGAATTCCTATAATTGCAGTAGCAGCCCTCTGGTGCCACCTAGTAGCTCCAGAAAGTGATTTTTTTCATCCAAAGAGCTGGGTTGCTTTTTTAACATTTATATTCATTTTATACAATACAAACAAAACTTCAAATCAATTATTTGAACAATCATTTTTTTCACTGATACTTAAAATTATTTATACTTTATCAACATAAAAGAACTTAACAAAGCAATTCTATTTCTTTCTTTTTCTTTTGTATTTATCCTATTTTCTCTCACCTGTTCTTCCACAACAACCTTATTTCAGTTACTATATCATCCTCTTCCATTTTTTTAGTACATAACAAAATCTGACATCTATATTCTCATAGCATTAATTTTGTCGCAACCAATACTTTATCCTATTTATCAAGATCACGTGTCTTTACTTCATCACACTTCTTATATATATCATAATCATATTTATACATTTAAGTGCTTCCCATCCATATTCAATTTTAAACTTTTTCCAAAACTATTTATTCCTTTAGCAGTAATTTTTCACTACAGTCAACACATTTTCTTTCCTCCATTGCCTTATGTTTTATATTCTCTTTCACCAGTAAATTGTCTAATAAAATTATACAGAAAAAGTCTTTAGCTTCATAAACATTTTCATACCCTTTCTTCTGTCTGTTATTGCCTTTTTCATCAATGGGTACACTATTTTTTTTGTAAAATCATATTGTACCATTCTATTATTTTCCCTTCAACCTCACTTAACTTCAATCATTTCATTTTATTGTCATATTTTTTTCTTCCATCCTGTCACTTTTTTCTTTTCTTTTCTATTTTTTCCCATACATTTTTATGTTTTCATACAGCATCTTACTTATTTTTTTCTGTTTGGCTTTCTTTAACCTTTAACAGTCCAAGGAAAGCCACGCATGGACGGCAAGTGCAAAGGCCAAAAATATCCAAAGCAAAAACACAAAACGGCCAGCACACAGGAGGAATCCAACCTTTATTGGAACACAAGGCAGACCAGTTTCTGCCCAAAAGACCTTTATCAATGCAGAAAACAAATCCATGTAGTGGAACACCCCCTTTATACAAAATCCTCAATTGTTTCTTTAACCTTTCTCATAACCCAAAAAGTGCATAGACGTCATATGCATAAATGCATTTCTTAAATTATTATTTCTTTTTTTATGCTTTCTACTTCTAAATATGTTCTGTGTATTTCTTCTTATACATTTCCTGCAATTATGTCCATTTTTTTATAAAATGCTCTTACTAACATATGATCTTTCTGTACTGTTTTTCTGTCTTATAATTTCTTCCTCCTTTTTAAACTCTGCAATTAAACTCTTTATCCCTTTTCCCTCCATCATTATTTTATCATCATTTATTTTATTATTTATCATTATTTATTATTATCATTTATTTAATTTCATTATTTTATTTGTCATTCCCTGCTCAAGACAATACTGCTGTATAGTTTGAAAACTCTGCCATCTGCACTCCCCCCTGTTATTTCTTTCATGTCTTTAGAGTATTTTATATATAGGACATTTAGTCATTTGCCACTTTAGCAGGACTTTACTCACCAAATGTTGCAGTCACACTTGCCACAACCCACTAAGATGCAGTGGAAATTCCCAAAAATTCAGGCCAATCAAAGATTAAAATAAATGAAACCATCAATAAAAGAACAAAATACCACTTTTGAGTCTCATTCATATTATGCCATTACCCCTTTAAAGCTGTAACTCTTCTTGATTTTTTTATGTCTTATAGGAAGGTTCATAATAATTCTTCAGCCACATTTTGTTGAGACTAAGTGAGCCAGTAATAAATGTAATCTTTCTAAAAAGACTGCAGTGAGCCATGTGTTGCTCACTGTTAAACTAGCTGCTTTATCTGAAAAAAAAGAAAGAGATTGTGAGGTGCTTTTGCATTGCCTGCTAATATTGTATACTGTTTTATGCATCTTGAATGTGTTGCATTGCCTGTACTTTTTAAATATCATTTTAGGCATTTTCATCTGGTTTTGCTTTATCTGACATTGCTGGTTGCACATTAGACATTCTCAGCTGTTCTGTTTTTTTTTTTAATACTGTTTTTTTTCTATTTAAATCACTGAGCTGAGTGAATCTGCATAACTGAGGTGGAAGCCATCTTAGTATCAGTTGAGGTTTAATCTAAGTGTGAGTTAGACAAGCTACTGTGATATTCAGACTTCAACTAATTTTTCCTAGTTATTTTTATTTCTTCTGATGAATTAACTGCCTGGGACCCATCTCAGTATTTGTCTTCCTACAGAGACTGTGGATAGTGAGCCAAATCTCCTCACTGTATAACTAGCTACTGAATTTGAAAATACAGAGAAAAATAAGAAAGTATTCTGTCTATTAATATTTAAGATGTCTTGCTATTGCAGCCACTTTGATGTGTTTTTAGATTGTCTTTTATAATGTTATACTCTTTAGCATTTTGAGATTTTTCATAGGATCATAGGATCATAGGAGGTTACTAGGCTATTGGCCCTGAGGCCCTTATAAGTCTAGCCAAAACTTTAGCCCATGTTTAGACAAATCATCACCCAATGCCCTTGTCCAGCAGGGACATGGTTGGATTCCCCAGGGTATATTTTTTGTTTCCCATCCAGTTATCCAGGTTGCACTTAAAAAGGGGGTAAAGAGCTATGCTGCTTGATGTGGAGAGGGAGTCTATTCCATAGATGAAGGAGTCTCTGAAACACAAATCGGTCCCACCAACAAGTCTTGCTGATGTCACAGACCAGGTTGAGGCCATGCATGTGGTTTACGCAAGTGGAACTTGACTTGCAGATATGCAGCAGTCCCATCAAGGTGGGGTCCATGATCACCTTGTATGCCAGACAGAGGTCACCTCTGAGGAGTCTGTATGAAACTGAGTAGAGGGATAGGGCTTTTAGCCTATCTGTGTATGGTAGATGTTTGAGGCCCTGGATTCTTCTTGTGAGGATCTGTGATGCCTGTGCACTGGCCCAGTAATCAAGGATCCTCAATCCTCACTACTAACACCAGTGAGGGGTGTCCACATTGGGAAGGATAACAAATACACACACAGTAAAGTACAATTTCCCTTAAGAGCACACAGAGATCACAGTCAGTCTGGGGCTGGTTCTCCGTTTCTCTCCAGATCCCCAGTAAGACTCCCCACTGGCACAGCTATAGGGTCCAGATCTCAGCCTAGTGGGAAAGCTAAAACCTCCAGCACCCTCTCTGTCCAACCAGTGCTTTGTGTCCCTGCCCAAGTAGCTGATACTCCTGGGGAAAGCTAGCACAGGTTCTCCAGCTGTGCCCCTTCTACCCGGACTATATGTTAGAAATCACTGCCACTACCCACTAATATTTATCAGCTACTAAAAAGGACATTATCAAAGGGTGTCCAATTCTACTGTGCAATATTATTATCCAAATGGTAGGTGTAACTGAACAGCAAGAATTATTTGGAGTGGCTTTGTACAGTATCACTATATATATGCAATGTACTCTAGAGATTAAATTATCTCTACACAATACAGCCACAGTTGAAAGGTTTACAAATATTTAATAATAAATAAAAACATAAGACAATACTTCTTACTACACAGTACTAGTCAAGATTTCAGAGATCACAGAGACATGCTTAAAATAATACAGTAGAAAAGTTCTGACAACAATACAAAAAAACCCCCACTAATCTAATCTTCCTATTTCCTAGCTATATCTAAGAGAAAACACAGTTCTAAAATAAACTTACATATAGAGCACAGGCAGAGTGCTGGTAATGTTGGATGTTGTAAAGACAAATACAAAATTCTCTGAGTCTCTCTGTCCTTAAATTGATAACACAGTACCATTGACTCATTTCAGATTACATGATTAATTTCTGTTTCCCGGGCTAACAGAAGCTCAGAGTGTAACAGCCCTTTTGATCTTGCACCTGGTCAGGAAGCTACAGCAATAAAAGACATTACACATTATACATGCAAATGCTAGCAATTAACTCTAGTCTCAAAATAAAAGCAAGAATTCCTTCATCCAGACATCTTGGCTCTGGGATTTGTGATCAAACAATTATACAATGCTTGACTTATCAGCTTTCCGACAGCAGAGTGCATTGTTGTTACATTTTTGCAGTTCCATATTTAACACCATTTTCTTCCATTTAAAAGAACAAGCCTGTGGCTTATATTAATATTTACAAATGACAGAATTAGCTACACAATTCTATCTGGCTAGGCTGGCAGCCTTCACAAATCTTCACAGGAACCTCTGTGATCTCTCCAGCTGCTGCATGTGCTTTGCAAGGTACATGCCAAAAGATGCATTGTACTCAATAATGGGCCTTATAAGGAAAGAATACTGGCATATGACCTCCTTGTCCCTGGATGAGATACTCTTACTTATGGGGTGGGCCATGTAGAAGGCTTTCTGTACCACGGAAGCAACATAGTAGTCAAAAGTCAGGTTGCTATCAGCCTGGGTGCCCAAATCCCTCATGACTGATTGAGTGCTTAGGACATTGTTATTAATGTAATAATTTGTGGGGACATCAGCTTGAGGCCATGTTTCTGGCACCAGTGATTTTTCTGAGTAAGACCCTCCTGGAGGATGTCCACATCACTAGGGGAATTGATGACAGCACCCAGCTTGCAGTCATCTGCAAACCTGGTCAACCATAGCCCACTGGTTTTGGCCTGCACCTCAGAAAAGTATATCCCAAATAACAGAGGCCACAAGACCGAACCCTGGGGTATGCCACTTGTTACAGGTCTACTGCTTGAGGTGGCTTCCCCTATTTTGACTACATGGGTTCTATCAGTGAGCCAGTTTGCTACCTATCTGTTAACATATGGATTGATGCTTAGCTGAGAGAGTTTATCCATTATTCCTGAGTGGAGAATAGTGTCAAAGGCTTTGGCCAGGTCAAGGTAGGCGGTGTGCACCCTCTTCCCCTTGTCCATGGCTTTGGTGATTGTCTCAAAGAAATTGAACAAATTTAGCAGACATGACCTCCCCTTGATAAAGCCAAAGTGTGTGAGATCAAGTGTTTGTAGGTTACCGATGTCCTTGTTAATGAGGTCCATGATAATCCATTCCATGGCCTTGCAGATCAGGCTATTTAGGCTGATGGGTCTATAATTCCCGGATCGGTGGACACTCCACGTTTGTGTAAAGGGATGACAGTGGATGTCCTCCACTCATCTGGGATGCTCGGGCTTTGGTTGAATAGGGTGCCTAATGGTGCTGCAAGTTCCTGCCTAGGTTCATGTAGGATGCAGCCTGGGATGTTATCGGGTCCCATGGAGGCTGTATTTTTTGCCTTTGAGAGAGCAGTGATGACCTGTTCCCTAGATATAAGGGGAAGGGGGCAGGTACTGGGGATGTCCTGATTTACTGATGGGGAGACAGAAGGGTAAAGTTTTCACTGAATCTGTCAGCCAGCTATATCTATGGCATTTGCATATGTGGTGTCCTTGACCATCAGTTCTGAACAGATCTGAGTGCTTCCTTTGAGGTTGCGGACATATGTGAAGAAGGCCTTATGATTGTCTCTAGTAGATGTGCCCAATTTGGTCTTGAAGTTTGCTTTGGAGGATTTCACTAATGCTCTTATTTGTTTGTTCAGGCTAAGGAGACATTGCTTCTAATTGGATACCCGCTCCTTCTTGGTCTTGGGCAGCAATTTTTTCCTTTTGTTATAGAGTTTATTTATTGCACATGTCCAGGTTTACTCTTCCTTGCAGAAGGTGACTTAGTCCTGTTGGGTTTTCCTGATTCCATGCATCTATATAAATGCACGTATAGTGTTTGGTGTAGTTTTTGATATTGGTTCCAGTTTCTACAGAGGGGAAAGGGGCTGTGAAGCTGTTTATACCACCCCCCAGGAGGCTGTAATCAGCTTTGGAGAAGTTTTTATGTCTGATCCTAGCTAGAGGAGGGTTGGCGGAGATGGTGACTTTGAAAGTGACTGCTTTGTGGTCAGATCTTACCAGGGAGAATGATGTTATAGGGATGCTGCAGTGGTTACTCATGTTGGTTAATACCAAGTCCAAGATATTTCACCCCTTGTGAGGGGTATCGACTAGCTATTCCAAGGCATTTGCATTGACAAAATCAAGGAATCTCTGGGCATTTGTGTTCTAGCTTGAGTAGTTCTTCCAGTCTATGTTTGGGAAGTTAAAGTCACCCAGGATCAGGGTCATGGGTTGAATCTTGATAGATTCAAACAGGTCCAAATGGGTGGACTGGGCATCTTGAGTCAGATTTGGGGGCCGATAGCTAGCTATGATTTGAATAGCTGTCTTGTTAATGGTTAACTTGCCTTGAGCGTCTCCTGTGCATCATGCTGTTTCACCAGCCTGGAGGTGTGTATGTCTTTAATGGATATTGAAACTCACCCTCCTTTGGCTTTACTGCCCACAGTTTGGGGTCTGAATGTATGACAGGATGAGTAACCAGATAAAGCTGGGATGCTTTCCACAGCTTTGAACCAGGTTTTTGTGACTGCACAGATGTCAAGATTTTTTAGGGTTAGGAATGCTTGCAATGAGTGCAAATTCATGTTTAGACTCCTAGCATTTAGCAGCATGACCTTTAATTTGTGTTTTGTTGAAAATTTTATGTTGGTAGTTTTCCTAAAAAAGGCACTATTGGGGAGCAAGAGTTTTTGCCAGAAGCCTGAAGCCCAGGTGAGACAGATGCAGGCCATCTCTGGTAAATCATCATGCCCTGTTGATCATATCTTCCAGCCTGTCAGGTACTGGATCCCCCTGGAATGAGCCCAGAACTAAGTCAATTTTTAAAGTCAATCATTTTCTGTTTGTATTGGGGCATCATTCCTTAGTGGTTGTGAAGCACAGGTGTGTGGACTATGAATGGTAAGTGGTGTGGACGGCTGTGGAGATCACATGTGTTTTTGCCTCGGAGGTATCCTTTGTTTGGGTATGTTTATGTGGAGGACCTCCGCATATGTAGGTGTGTGTTGTGTAGGTGTGGGTGGTGTTTTAGGTGTAGTGATTGTGTTGACAACATTTTCAGTGCCAGATATACCGGCTTGAGGGGGAGAGAGCTTGGACTCTAGGTTCCTAATGTAATTGCATCTCTTACAGATTGTGCTCCTAGGTGGTAGTAGTAGATGATTGTCCATGTACATGAGGCAGTTGCTACACTGTCTCAGGATGCCCATATCAACCAGGCTGGCAGGAGAAACTGTAGGAAATTGTCCATCCATATTTGTCAGAATCTGAGGGAGAAAGGCCAGGGAGAGCTAATGTGTGGGCCTAAAGCCCAAGTGCTTAATCCAAAACTAAGAGCTTAGAATAACACTTAAGAATAACGCAACAATTTAAACAGGCTATAAACAAGCAGTAATAAATGCAACAGAAAAGATACAGTTGAACACTTTAGAGAACAGGCAGCAAGTATCAGGAAAAAGCAAAACAAGATGAAGTAATAGAGTAGAAGGAAGAAACACAAATTAGAAAAATATAAGCAGCTGAATAAAGTGTATTTATATATATATATATATATATATATATATATATATATATATATATATATATATAGTAAAAAGGATGAGAGCAGGAACAGAAGATAATTCAAGGTTAAGGGACCTTTTTTTGCCTGTACTTTTTTATATCAATTTAGTCATTTTCAACTAATACTGCCTTGTTTGTTGTTGTCAGTTGCACATTAGCTGTTTTTAGATTTTCTCCTTTTTTTAATACTGCTTTGTTCCTTTTAAATCACTTCCTTGAGTGAATTTTCTTGGCCAAGGGTGGACATTACATTAGAATCAGTTCTGACTTGATCTAAATGAAAGTTAGACAAATTGCTGCAGGTTCTGTGTAGCTTAGAGCACCTGGGCTTCGGATTTTATTTAGTTTTCATTGGTTCTTCTGTTACATTTACTGTGTAAAGCTGAGATGAGTGCAGCACAGCAGGAGTGATCTTCCCATAGTGGACATCACAAGTTAGTACATTTCTTTCCTTTTACATTACAAGAAGGGGGTATTCTTATAACATCAGTTTGTTTAAACTGTTTGATTTATGGTGAGTGTGCTTCTTCTTAGCTGTGTTGATCTGTGCAGTCTGACTACTAGTTGCTGTTATCAAAATTGCCTTTCACTGAACATAAAACCAGTTCAACTAACTTCCATTTTCCCTTACACCTATTTAGGTACTCATTTAATTTAAATTTAGCAGCACTGGTCATCATGGGAAGTCAACACACAACCCCACCTCTCTATCCATCCTTATAACACATGGAAACCTGAGACAGTGTATGAAATGCATTTTGCTCACTGATAACAATCTTCTACTAAACTCAAAGGACTCTATCTGTGAGAGATATAAATATTTAACTGGAGCCATCCCTCCCTCAGCCAGCTATACTTCCAGCAACAGCTATTCACATTCACAGATTACAAACTTTAAATTGTCTTTTCTTTCTAAACACCTTTATTAAATTATTACTTAAGAACACAGGCACACATCCAGTAAAAGAAAAGAAAACAGACTATATATGTGTTTTCTTTCTTTTTAACAATTATTATTCACTCCAATTTGTGCCAATGTTGTTAAAATATTTAACAAACCCTGCTAGGAATCTGAAGACTAAGACTCAGCCTAAACCCTCAAATTAACCACCAACACACAACAGATCATCAACAATTTGTTACTAACGTATAGCTCACTCTAACACTATAGAAAATACAGACACTAACAGGGGCCATATAACTAACTTGTTGAAGCCTTCAGGACAGAAGGCCCAAGCTGCTGTAGTTCATCTGACAACATCCTGGTTATAAATGACTCCATAGTTTCCAAGTAAAAAAATGCACACTCAGCAAACAATTTGCACACAGTCTAGTAAAAAAAAAAAAACAAAAAAAAAAACAAGAAAAGTCAGAAATGTCATTTGCAGAAGTCCATTCAAAAAAACTAAACATTTTATTAGTCAAACCTTGGACTTCATCAGAATCATCACCCACATTAAAAGTAACCATTTAAACAGTAACTAGTAAGCTATGTAACTCCTTTCATAGTCAGCTGAAAAAATACATAATCTAAAAACGTAATGTTAAAAATTCAACATATAAAAGGTAATAAAAATACACATATCAAATACGATTAAAATTACACTAAAATACTAATGTTTTAAGTTAATCTGACTGTAGTTTTTACTGATCTTTTTAATAAACTACTTATAGCATTATGACAATTTAATACAGGTGATTTCATTGCTTTCAAAAGTAACTGTCACACCATTTCTCTGTACTCTAATCTGGTTTCTCATGACCTTTTATTTTCAACAGTCTTATCTAGTATACAAAACAGACATTTGTTGAAATATTTGCACACCATTAAATGTCTGTATAGTACATCATTCTTATACTTTTGCCTGTTGTCATACAAATGCCCACTAATCCTACAGTGAAGAGAACTTTCTGCCTTTCAATGTAGAACACTTCAGAAGCAAACAGGTTGCCAAGTAAGCAACCCCTTTTGTCTTGCAATTAAAGTACCTAGGGTAACCTGCAGCCTTATAGTAGCTACATATTGCTATGCTTGGACTATTTTGTATGTATGTACAATGTCTATAACTTCCACATTTTGCCATTACCTCAATTTTAATGAGGTTGCATTTATCATTTCCCTGGTCTATGACATGCTTTATGTTTCTGTTTCCATTGCAGGCTAAACCTAGTCCTTCACACAGTTTTTGCTTTATTTCTGTGGTAAATGCCAATTCCTAGTGGTTTTTAATAATACTTTTGATATATGTCACATATTTTGATACTGGTAGTATTATAGCATTTGTATTATATACTTTGCTTCTATAATTTGTACCCCTCTTCTTGTCAGAAAATGGATCACAATTGTGTCCCCTTTCCTGCTTTAACTTCCTTGCCTGTTTCATTTAATAAGTCTTCAGAATCATCCCTATCAACATTTGCTTCAATTTATCCATGTCTATCTTAAATATATTGCTGTCTGATATAAGGTGGGACAGTTGGATCTGTCCTTTAAACTCTTTTTCTGCTGGAAGGGATGGCAATTGCCAAAATGCAAATGCATTCACATGTATGGGCTTTCTGCAGGTAGTTGATTTAAAACATATGGTATCTCTGTCCATAAATATTTTAATGTCCAAATAGTCAATCTTGTCAATATCAAATCTCTAACTCAGTTTTTTAAAAAAACTCTGCTGGGTATATGCTCAAATCTCTGCATATTCAATTTTGTCTCTTTTTAACTTATGCCCCTTTAGTTCTTTAAACAAACTGATCTATTTCTCCATTATTAAAAAATGTATACATATTTGGCTTTGTGAGAGTTGAACAATAAGTCCTAGGTTATAGACTCATTCAAAAACTGCAATCTCATAATAATACCATAATTTCACATCTAGTCCTATCAAATATATCCAATAATTCATGGTCCTCCAGCCAGTTCAGAAAATTCTAAAGTTATAATCCTTTTGGGATACATTATTATTATTATTATTATTGAGAGCGACTCAATAAAAAGCATTCTTTATTAATATATATATATATATATATATATATATATATATATATATATATATATATATATATATATTAATCTTAGAATGCTTTTTATTAAAATTGGCTTTGTGGCATCATCTCTCTGTGGCTTTGTCATGTTCTTCAATGCAATGAGCTGTCCAGGCTGCAGAAGTACTGTCTATTGCCTCATGATTGGTTACCACTGGGTGTAGGTGTTGCCTGCTTTGCTGACTTCCACCTACATTCCTCAACCACTAAGTCAGTAAATATTTAGGGCAATATTGATGGATCACTATTAAAAAATCTTGATACATCGAGATAAATAAAGAATTACTGTTGTATTTTACTTAAAAACTGAAAACTAAAAAATGAAAATATAAGTAAAAAAAATGAATAATGGATGTTTTTTATTCAATCGCTCTAAAAAAGTAAAAAATAAGGAAGAAGAGTGAAAACTTTGCAAAAGAAACACAGACAACCTGATTTCAGGAAGGTATTTGAGGTTGGTAATAAGGTACAAGACGTAGAAGCAGGAATCAGCAAACCCAGCCTCAAATGTTTTTCTGAAATCAAGTTGTCTGTGTTTCTTTTGCAAAGTTTTCACTCTTCTTCCTTTTTTTTTTTTTTACTTTTTAGAGTGACTGAATAAAATTCATTCTTTATTAAAAAAATCTTTTTTTACTTATATTTATATTGTCTAATGAATTCTTTGACGTACATATTATCAAGCTGTAAATGTCTATGTTTGAACAGGTTTGCAGCCAGCTACATCATCTGAATGTTAAAGAACTTTGTGGCTCACTTGACAATTTCAAAGTTTTATTTAGCCAAGTGTCCTCTGCTTTAAGTGACTACATCAATTTATCTCTTCCAATGGGCCCTTCCTCATGAAGTGATTGCTGTCTAGTATTCCCATTTTCTGAAGATGTTGACAGCTGCTGTTTATCTGGGTCTATATTAGAACAGCAAAGAGATGTTTAATCGAACGCATCTTCATCGACACATATACAGCGAACGCACTAAAGCGCAAATGCTGAAAACAGTGATTTCTTTCCCTGGGAAAGAAATCGCTTGGCCTTCCCTGTGTGTTTGCCTCTTTCCCCACTGTAGTGTGATCTTGGAGTTAGTATATTTAGTTAGGGTGGGTGTGGGGGGCACAGCCCCCCATGTTGGGGGGTGGGGGGGCAAAGACCCCCACATTGTAATGTTTGAAAGTGTGTGTGTTTGTGTGTTAGTGCTACTGATTTCTTTCTTAGGGAAAGAAATCGGTGTTCTGAGCATTCGCGCTTTAGTGCATTCGCTGTTTATGTGTCGATGAAGAGGCATTCGATTAAATGCCTCTTCGCTGTTCTAATATAGACCCGTTTATCTAACTCCACTCCAAAAATTCCTTGCAACTTCTCTACATGCTTCATGTGCCTTGACAGTTGCTTAACTGAGGAAAGTCACCAAAGATTTGTGAACCAGCTGATTCAGCAGTGAATAACTCCTACATGGCAAGTGAGAGTGCATTGAAAACAAGTAAGAAAGTAAAAAGCAAAAGACGCATTCAGTCAGAGAGATCTTTTGCATAGTCAATAGAAGGGGAGAGGCCAATGGAGTTAAACCTGTTCTATGATGATCCAGATGGACAATTCTTAAGAAAACAAGGTTGTTGTCGTTGTTGTGTCTTTTTCGGCTTTTCCCGGTTAGGGGTCACCACAGCAGAACTCCTGTCTGCTAATGATTGGCAGTAGATTTTTACGTGGCGAGTTGCCGGCCCTGATGCACAACCTTCAACGAAGGTACGCCCATTCACGCATGTTTCCACACAGAAGATGCTCTAGCTGAGAATTGAACAGGACGACGTCTTACTGTGAAGTGACAATGCTACCACAGCACCACCACCGCAGTTCTCTTAAGAGAGCAAGGTACTGTTAAAATATTTAGAAACAATGATTTTTTTTATATTTTGAATTGCAGTTACTTTCTCCAAACACCATTCTAAGCTATGTAGAAAAGTTTTACATTTTTAGTTGCATGAAGTGTGACCCTAAAACTATTTATTTGTGAGTTTATTTATTTATTTTATTTGTATTTGTTTTCTGTGGTATATTACTAATCTCCACAGACCTTTTTTCAACACAGCCTGGGAGCAGTATCTGGTTAAATGACTTGTTCTGAATCACACAGTTAGGAAATTTGAATATGAGTCTCCTGTTTGATAAAAATGTTGAGACTTTTAGAGAGTAAATGTTTGGTCTACAGTACAAAAGCACTTTGATTCCCCCTCCATCTATTAATATTGCTTGTTGAAAGATAATAACTTGAGAAGGAAATCAAAAAACTGTGAAGCCCTAAAAAGTATGCCTTTGTAATTTAGCAGCATTAGAGAGATAGGTATTACAAGACTTGTCCAGGGAATATAGTTAATGAAATCTGATGGGTGGGGTGCTCAAGGACTCAATAGTACTAAATAGTACTAATAGTATTAATAGTACTAATACTAGTAAAATGATGACAATGTTCTCTGACATGGACAAGTAAGTTTGAACGCATTAAAAATGAGGTGAATATTGCCTTTTCAAAAACTGACTAGTTTTGAATGATTTGTTGTCATGGGATGTTATCACAAGACAATATAATAACTTTTTGTTTGTTAGCTAGCCTTTAGCACCTGCAATTGATATTCGCAAAATTCAGAAAACCACCATGGATCCACTGTTTCACCTAACTGTGGTGACAGGTAGTTTTGAAATGGATTATCTGGCTGTTTATATCAATAGAAAGCTGAAGGCTATTTTCAAGTATTATAAATATATGCTAAGAGATTCAAGGCACTTTTGTCATGCTTAACTCATTACATCAGAGTGACGTCCCCAGGTACATCTGCAGTTAACTCCTACTGACCCCTCTAGGCATCAAATATTGCTTGTTCATATTTGCATCAGTAATTCCAAAACCATGCTATGTACAAGGTTTTAAATTATTTCATCTTAAAGATTGCACAATGGAAAACTCAGCTGTATTAATATTTGACCTCTTTCTAATGCAGATAATTAGATATGAATTGTTTTTATGATATTAGTTTATATAGATATAATTGTTTACATTTTTCTAAATATCTCAACAATCAAGTAACAGAGACAGAACTCCTTAGCCTCATATGAAAGCTCTCAGCAAGATGAATAAGTGCTGCTGATGGTATGTGTGTAAATTGATTGGTTGCTGAGATAGTGTGAGTTGTTTACAAAATATTCCAAATGTAATAGTTACTGTGTTTACTGTAACTTATAAAATTCAGTTTAAGACCTAGAACTTAAAGAATAATTCCACTATAAAAATAGTTTGTGCTGAAGCATTTGCCATTTATACTTCCTCCATAACCCCTATGGTTCCAGAAAAATGATCATTTGTTAGATATGTGAGGACATAATTTGATTCTGTCAAAATGCTTAGGCCTCACCCATTAAAAGTTACAGTTTAAACTTCCTGAGCTCCATTGGAGTGAATGAGTTGACAGCGATTTTACTTTTAGATGTTATTGTTTTTGTGACAGTTGATATGGTAAATTATTTTACAGGTATGCCATATATAATGTGAATAAGCTGTTGGAATTATACAATGTATAAGACTATTAAAAAGGAGGTAAGATTGCTTTGCTATGTCATGGAAGAAATAAAAAAAATATATATATATATATATATGTTTGTATATATATATATATATATATATATATATATATATAATTATTTATTTTTAGAGGGCATGTGTTTTTACCAGGTCTCAGAACCCATAGTTAATAAATTACTGGTCATAACTGGCCATCGTGTACCAACATCTACTCTTGGTGTAAGACCTGAATTACTTTGAAATCTCCCCACCTTCACAGACAAATTTACTCCAAGGCAAATGTGCTTCAGCTTGCTAATGATCTGATAAAATTCAAATACCATACTCACATAGATGACCATGCTTATTATTCTGCAGTTTTCATGGGTGAATTCTGCTCCTAGCTCCAAGCTAGTATTGAAGTTTCAGTCCCAATAAGACTATGGATAATTGTGTAGGACGTTAATTATGATTTAGCAATATAGGGGAAAGCCATTGATTATGGAAGGCAGAGAAGATGGAGATTCATTACGGTCTGCCCATGAAGCATATGCTCTTGGCATAGCTGGAAAGTTGAGCATGAATATTTATTTTTTTTTTTTTGTAAAATCTAGTAAACTACTTTTAAGAGTAAATGTTCTCAATGAGTTTGTTTCAGGAAATACCAATATGGTTATAGAAAGAGTTCATCTTATAGTATTGACTCTTTAAAGTTAGGCAATGGTGTAATGTAACTTAAATGTATTTTATGGATTAATTCTGCTTTTTTTCTGTGGGAATACTTTTGTTTGTACTGATTGCAAGAAAATCTGAATAGTTCTTGGAAAAATGAGTGGTACAGAAAGAACTAAATATTGTTTATTTTGTTTAAGAATGAGTCATGAGAAACATGGGCATTGTTCATTCTTGGAGAATCCTCCCTGTGCTTTGAATGGTCAAAATAAAAGGAATATGACTTGAGAGATGAGTACAATCATCAGGATATTACACAACTGTTAGTTCTGGGCACTGGACTGAAAAAGAGTTTATGTGCAAGTTGAATAAGATAGGACAAATAATTGATCTTTAGGGTACCCCTTTATTAGCACTGTATTCATAAGACCAAATTGAAGATCTACTTACCTTACACTAGTGTTTTTATTCATAGATGAGGAACCATCTAAGGGAGATATAATTCAAATTTGAGACACTGATGTATGTTAAGTTGTGGTAGCTAATTGTAGAAAAAACTCTTGGTCAGATTTAAGAACATGGCTGGAATGACTTTTCCCGTATTAAGGCTTTTGCATTTGCATTCTGTATCCAAAGTAAGTAAAGGTATTGATGCAGCTATTTTTCAAATCAAGAAAAGAAGATGCCTCATTGAAGAAGTTCACACAATTCCTGCCTTCCCTGCACTTTACAATCCCTTATATATAGAAGGTGTTCTACATTCTCCTGTTTTGAAAATCATGCAATTTTTATTGCTGCCATAAATTGTTTTGCTCTAAGAGGAAGATGTCATGGAGTTCCAGCTCCTTGATCCTGCCATTCATGTCTGCAGTTGTAAGTTCAACAATCTTAGAAGACTTCTCTTCCATCATATCCTGGTACTCTGCTACCATTGTCCTCTGCCTGCCTACCCAAGCCTGACTTCTAGCATTAGTTTGTGGATTGTCTTTAACATGTCACCAAATTATAGCACAGGAAGGATATAAAAAAGTAATAATGAAGCAACAGATCTACATTCTCAGCCATATGGTCTAAGATGGTCAACACCATTTCAAAAATCCATCCAGTTTTACATCTGAAACTATATTAATGTCAATGCAGAAAGCTTCACCATACTTATCATCCCTGTTTATTAACAAAACAAACAAAATCTCCCCAAAGAAGAAACAGCAATATAGATTCACCTATAAAATTAGGTACCAGGAATGCCTGTAGAAGCCATGAGATCCTGATATATAGTATTACTTGTGGCTTGCATTAAGCATCTTAGTACATATAAAGTGTATGCGCAGACAGCCAGGTCATAAGTTATCTAATATTACATATAGCTAAATGTTAGTTTATTATTATTATTCATAGGAACAAAACTTGTTTAATGCAGAGAATCTTCATTCAAAACAGCCTTGTATTTACAACACAGAAAACATCACAATATTTAAATTTAAACTCGATATGTTGATGGATGACAATAAACTCATATTTGATTTAATTGGTTGCATTTTCCTTACAGATTAATTTCTTGAGTTTCCAACAAAACAGGAGAATGCCAACTGAAATAACTGTGACAAAAAAAAAATAAAAATAATAAAACTAAAGGTGGTAAATACTGAAGAATTCCTTTATACACTTGGACAGAAGTGCTTAATGACTGTTATTAAACTCTTCTGCTAGGTATTTACCACCTTCCATTTTATTATTTTCATTTCTTGAGTTTGCAAGCTAATCACCGTGAGTAATAAGTAGTAGGATAGACGCTGTGCAGAGGTAAGCAAAGTCATCATTGTTTCAGTAACTTCACAACATAAGAATCTGCAAATTTGTTAGTGTCGGTTCAGACCATAATTATCTTCTTATCCTTTTAAGTAATACCAGTTTACTCTCAGTTAGATAAAAATAAACATTAATACAGACACAGTTCGGATAAGTAAGCCAGAGGTGCCAGCTTAACTGATGGCTTCCCTTATATAATGGATGTTGTCTCCAGTTCAACACTGACTTTTTTTTATCAGAGTACTAAAACAAATACATCATGCTTTTATGTAAGATCCTAACGAGTCATACACAGATCCATTAATCATGCTTTTATGTAAGATCCTAACGAGTCATACACAGATCCATTATTTTCACAATAGTGGGAGTAGACATAAACCACCTATCAAATCCCAAGAGCACCTACCTGTGCTTACTTTACTGTAATAACACTGTTAAAGTATTATTTATAGGTTGAAATCTATCCATTATACCACATACTTCCCTGCTAAAATTGGGAGTTGATCACTATTAAGAGCCTGAAAATGGTTGCAAGATTGTTTAAGTTTGTTCTCTCAAAGGTATATATGGCTAAGCATTTTATGGTCCTAGTGATCACTTATGTAGTATATTTCTATATTCCTAAAAGTCAAGATATAATAATGTGTATATAACCTAGTAGCACTGGTTATCATTTACCTTTAGTATTGCTAAAACATATAATGCATGTTTCTGTTTTGTTAGCAACATAATCCAGCAGTACCAAGTTTCACTTGAAAAACTAATGAAAATAGTTGCTACTTAAAAAAGTTAAGCAGTGTTCTTAAGTAAGATTTGGAGACAATGTTCCCCAAGCAGGACATAGATAATGCAGGCATCTTTTAGGGTCCTACAAGGCTGAAGCAAATAACATTCTTTATTTGTTGATGATGTTTATATCCAAAAGAAGTCCACTTCAGCCAGAGCTCCATGTATGCTAAGGATATCCTCATTGACTCAACATTGCAACACATTTTAATTCTTTTACTTATAACTTGAAAGTAAACTAACTCAAGTAATTTTGCTTAGTTTGTGGAACAGAAAAGGTCAAGTATAATTTTTTATTTGGAAGTCATTGTTAGCAGAGTTTTACATAGTAATGCGTGAAATGCATTAGCAGTAGTGAAAACAAGTTCAGAACTGATGCACAGGCTGTTGTATTCTTTGTTGGGGGAAAAGAAAGTTCATTTCCAGATATAAAACTAAATATTTTTTTCAAGTAGCACAGAGTGCCATATTAAAGGAAAACTCCACCCCAGAACTAAAAAAAAAATGTTTTCACTCTATCTTTGTTTCCTGACCTATTTTAACACATGGAATCACTCTAAGTGCTTTTTTTGTAATTTTAGCCTATTTTCCACAACATGGCTACGAATGGGGCTTGATGAATCAACATGATCTTGTACTCTTTCCACCCTTTCTCTTTCCCATAATACTTTGTATGACTCATGACAGAAATAAGGAAGTAACGTTGAATTCCCAGGCCATTGACATATAATGAGATTTCAGAGGATCATTGTTATTTTCTTTACCTTCTGTAAAAGAACTGCTTCTTTTCTGTCTCTAATCACCCTCATTTATGTTTGGCTCAGATGTTCTTTTACCCTATACTTAGAAGTTATCCAGTTACAGCCAGAAAAGTAACTAAACTGCAGGTCTTTGTTCAGTATTTTCTTTTGTAGTTCAAGACGAATTGAGAGTCCCTTCCCCCACACTACTGCAGAGGTGTTAAAACTGTCACTGCAGTGAGACACCCTTGCAGAATCAATTCCTCAGACTACAAAAGAAAACCCTGAACAAAGGTCTGAAATTTAGTTACTTTTCTGGCTGTAGCTGAATAACTTCTAAGTATAGTGTAAAACAAGGTCTGAGCCAAACATAAATGAGGATGATTAGAGATAGAAAAGAAGCAGTCATTTTACAGAAGGTAAAGAAAATAACAGTGACCCTCCCAAATCCCAGTCCTTTTACAGAAGGTAAAGAAAATAACAGTGACCCTCCCAAATCCCATTGTATTTGATTGGCATGGGAATTCAAAGTTACTTCCTTATGTCTGGCATGAGTCATACAAAGTATTATGGGAAAGAGAAAGGGCTGAGGGAGAACAAGATCACATTGATACATCAAGCCCCATTGGTAGCCATGTTGTAGAAAACAGGCTAAAATTACAAATAAAGCACTTATAATGATTTTGAGGTTTTAAAATAGGTGAGGGAACAAAGATAGAGTGAAAAAAATGTTTTCTTTATTTCTAGAGTGGAGTTTTCCTTTAAGAGAAGGGAAACGGGAAGAAGGCAGGAACTAGCTATAATGAAAAACATTTGTGAGAGACTGAAAAATAATCTAAACAAAGGAAAAAAAAACACAAATTATGACATTGCAAGCAAATATTTATTGTTGGTACATAAAAAGGAAAATATAGCAATTAATTTTAGTCTTATTGTTGAAAGTGTTATAGTAAAATTATCTGTATGTATTGACTGAACTCATTCATATATTGTAACATTTGTTTTCTTCTTTAGTTTGCATTTTCTTTCATTCTTATTACTTTAGGTTTTATCTCTGCATTTTAATATAACAGAGTCAATTTTATTTAACTTCAAACAAAATAATTAAAAAATTAAATTTTCATACATGCCACTAAAATATTTAAATATAATATGTAAATGTCAGCAGGCATTATCTAATGATATTGCAGTACTTATCAGAATACTGTAGTTTTGCGTATATGTAAAATATGACGAGGCATATAACAAATTTTGTTGCTATTCATTTTTAAAGCATGATAACTTTGTAAAATGACACTACTGCATTCAGTAAACCATCAGAAGATAGAACATTTATCATAGAAATGCATATATGAAAAACAGATTTTACAACAGATATAAACTGCTCATATGCGGTGGCAATTGGAGATACTAGTTCCTTTACTTAACAAAGCTAGTAGTAGCAAAGAAAAAGGTAAAATGATGAAAGTGATAGAAGCAAAAAGGTAGTGATTTAACAATATAAAGTTTTTAACTTTATGAGTAATATACACGAGACAAGCAAAACATTGCAATTGGAAAGGGTTGCAAAACATAGGGAATTAATAAAATAGAAGACCATAACTACATAAACTATCAAAGCAAATTATAACATAAGTTTTTATACTGAAAATCCACTTCCATGGAAAGTGATTTTTAAGTAGTAGTCACTCACACTGTTCAAAGATGTTCCTTAATTACTTATAGAATGGTATAACATTGAGACAGTTTTGTAAAGCACAAACTCTCAAATCACTTACTTATGACTACATTTCTTCAATAAGTGCACGACAATTAGTATTTCCCTTTTCCTATTGTGTTACGATCATGGAAATGATTATAAAATTTAGCAGTGGACATACGCTGTGCATTTACAATGTTGGTGTGTGTGTGTGTGTGTGTGTCTGTGTGTGTGTGTGTGTGTGTGTGTGTGTGTGTGTGTGTGTGTGTGTGTGTGTGTGTGTGTGTGTGGGGAGGGTTACTTGTCCATGCATAAAACATTATTTTTGCGCTTTAATCAGTTCATGATCATTTAATCATAACTGACTGCGTTCAAAAGGAAATAATACTTTTTTTGTTCCAGACCTCCACACAACCAAATCTATCTACAGTGCTAGTGGATAAAGTATAGAAGACAGATTGTGCATCACACAAATAACCAGGTAGAAACAGGTTGTATGAAATGAGAAATAAAACAGCATTTCTCATTTGAGTGGAAGGTGAGGCTGGTTTAGATACGAATTAGACCCCTAATGAGCAAGAAACACAGTTATAGTTGAAAAAAACGGATGAATGAGTAGATGTATGCATATCACAAAACTATGCTAATTGCATGATGCTAAGTTTCCAGTGTACACTGAAACCTGTTATCAACGTCAGTAGTGCAACGGTTACAGAATAACAAATATCAATTATTGTTTCTTGTTTCCTGCTATCAAATTCAAAACTCTGAGCATTACTGTTTCTTTTTGAAGAGATTGCATCCACTTAATGAAAGGTCCATGCCAAGCAAAATAGGATATCAAATGAGAAAAGATGTCCTGATTGTAATTGGAACTTATCAGGGCCACAAAAAAAGTAAATAAATAAAAATAATGGAAGTAGGAGGTCAGTTTCCTGAGCACTGCTTATCAACATGCTGCTTAGTTTACAAGGTATTGTGTTTAACTTCATGAGAAACAGAATGATGATGCAAACGGTATGTAGCTGGAATGATGCAGAGTTTTTTTATATGCTTGCTGAATTAAAATTACTATTAGTTTACAAGCGAGAGGTATCAGTCTGAATGATTCATATGCAACTGCAGTATCTGAGTTATATTTAATTCTTATACAAAGGCCGTCACTGGTATAGTAGAATGTTTTTTTTTCATTTCTGGACTTTGACCATGCACAATTATCATAATATTTTTCTGTTATCTGTTTTTGTAATATTAATGGGCTACATACATCTAAATGAAAATGTTATGTTTTAAACTATCAGACATTTGCTAATTTTTAGATATCTGACACTACTGAATAATGACTATACTTTCCACTACCTGTCTAGGTGGACAACTGAAGTTCAGAGACAGCATCTAGATATTCTTCATTGTCAGGATCATACTGCAGGGCTTTTCTATAGCATTCAGTAGCTTCTAATGTTTTTTCATTTTGAAGGTGAACAAATCCATGAATACCATGAGCTGAGCTATCGCAGGAATTTATGGATAACCTACTGTCAGCAATTTCTATGAGGTATCTGCAACACATATCTCTTGATCTTGAGGGATTTTTGATTTTACAACCTTTTTTGAAATACACAACAGCATTTGATTCTAATTTTTTGTTTTCTAGTAGAAACAGTCCATACTGTGCATGTATGTCCTGAAGGTTTTCAGGTGTGCGGCTAGGTATATCATACAATTTCTTAAAACATGCTTCTACTTTTTCATAGTTTTGAGTTTCTTTATACAAAGTTGCCAAATCCAGCAGTGCATAGAGAAAATGTGGATTAAGTTTCACTGCTTTTTTAAAATGATAAATGCTTTTTCTATCTAAACTACTTATTTTTAAGGGGTTATAGCATTTCTTATTTTTGTAACTCATATTTGTCTTTTTTGTTTTGTAACTCAAACCTAATTGATGGTGTAGGAATGCAGAATTTGGTGTCTTTTCTAATGCTTTTTCTAACAACTCAATAGACCTATCCAGAGATCCATACTTTCTAAAAAAACTTAGCTGCATAACGTATAACATGTGGAACATCTGGAGATTTCTGCAATGCTTGCTCAATATATTCAACCCCTTCTGTTTGTTTCCTAAAATCCTGAAGTTTCAAGCCAAGCAACACCATGCATAATGTATCATTTGGATTTATGGCTAATGCCCGTCTGAGCTGTGATAAGGATTTACTGTCTTCAAGTTTAGATTTTACATATAAAGGAGTTTCAAGGCGGTACAAAGCTACTGCATACCCAGAATTGCACTCTGGGTCATTGGGATTTTCTTTGAGAGCTTTTTCAAAACACTCTGCTGCTTTTACATAGTATCTTTTACAGAATGTAAGTAATGTCCAGCCTTTTTCCACATATACCTCAACAACCGGAACTGTATACGGGGAAGGACTCCCTAATGTTTTACAAATATTCTGCACCTTTTGTACATAGGTATGAGATTCGTCTGTTCTGTTCATGTAGTAGCACACCCATGCAAAGTTGCCCAGAGTAACAATACTATGCTGGTCTATGTCATTGACATAATGTTTCACTATGCTCTCTTCAGCTTTCCGTAAATATGTAAGGGCTTCTTCATAATTATCTTTCAAGTGACTTGCATAAGCCAGACAGTTGTAACAATGGTATACAGACTTCACTTGTGCAAAGCTTATTTCATCATGCATCCTTTCCATATAATCATCAACATCAATGAGTTCACTTTTCAGATCCCATGTAAAATGACACTCCAACTGCATCAGGGATTCCTGCCAATTGGCCCTGCAAAACAAGATCAAATACACATTTTAGTCTGCAGTAAAATATCATTTTAAAAATTCTTGCATTTATGTATTTGTTTCTTAGCTAAGTAAGTGAAGGGGCAATAGTAAGTACTATATGCTTATGCATTTTGGAGCATCCAGTCAGGCAATTAGTTTTTGGGAAGTAGGAGAAAACTGGCATATCTAAAAATTAACACAGACAGTAGAACGTGCAATATCCATGCAAAGTGGTTACAGGTCTCTGAAACTGAGATTTATTTCATTTGTTGGTGTGACAGCTTCACCTCAGTTTTTACATAGATCACTTATGCAGATCATGATCAGAGTCAAGTCAGGTATAGTTTCTTGCTGGACTACAGACTCTACATGGGTGAGGTTAGAGGAGACATACATACCACCCACCCTTTAAGTATATCATTGGGTCTATATTAGCGAATGCAATGAATTGCGAATGCTATATAATCGACCCACAATCTCTGAAAACCCAGAATGTTGAACACATGGATCAGCAATTCTTTTTCCCCAGGGGAAAAAAATCGCTTATCCGTTAAAAAAAAATCCAAACACAAAATAAAGTGGGGGCCTTCGCCCCCACACCCCCCCAATGTGGGGGTTGTGCCCCCTACTAAAATATACCAACACCGAGATCGCACCACAGTGGAGGAAATGGCAAAGTCTCAAAAATGGGCCAGTGATTTTTTTTTCCCCTAGGAAAAAAATTGCTGTTCCGTGCTTTCAGTATTTTGTCATTTTGCGTAATGATGTTTGACTAAACAGTGTTCGCAGTTCATTGTGTTTGCTAATATAATAGGGACCCTAATCATTGATGCAGTTTCACATCCAAATTCATATAAGTAATCACTGTGTTACTTGCTGTTTGGGGGAGAAATCACATTTTTGGTAAATTTGAGATTGGGGACTGTTGTGGGTTGAGTTTGACAATCAACCTTTCATGCATGGTTCATTAAATTTATTGGTATATTGTCCGATGTTTGATCTTGCCTTATTACATGCTGGTAATCAATTTTAGTGAAACACGAGAGCAAGAGAGAATAGAAATAAGGTAGTGTTTTTTAATCAGATTTATGCCCTGATTTGATCTTGTGAAGTGAAGTATAATTCAGGCAATGTAGTATATAAAGGAGCTATCCATTTTCTTAGGAATATATATATATATATATATATATATATATATATATATATATATATATATATATATATATATATAAAAAACAATCCTTGACTGTCTTCCAGTTCATGGTAATCCATCATGTTACCATGAAATGCAGCAACCACTCAATACGTGTTCTTCAACAATATTTTAATATAGACATAAGCCTCGATTCATGAAGGTACTGCAGCATGTACATTTCTGTGTATACGTTCTGATATCTTTTTATGATTCACCAACCACCCTAACATGGTGCTACATTGTTCTCTAACATAAAGACATGGAGCACCACATATGGTTGGCCCTGCAGCTATGCTGAATGCTAATGAGGCAGTCTGGATGAAAAGCATATGCTAATTAGGAAAGCATCTACATGCAGAGCAATTCAACAAATCACTTGGCAGTGTAGATTAGCATGGCCATCTCTACCACATCAAGGTATTGAACCTGAAAAGGCCATGTTCAGCTACCTGCAATGAACATGGTTTGGGGATGTGGAGGGCAAGGGAGACACAAGATTCCAGGAAGAACAGATAAGTGAAATGCTTTAATTCCACTGGCATCACTATAGGGATCAGGGGTGAGGGGAACCAGTAGCCACCAGAGATAACAATATACTTAAGTGCCTTAATGGCTCCAGCAGCAATACAGGGATTGTGGAGTGGGGAAACCACTAGACACCAAAGATTGCTCTAAATGTAAGTGCCTTAATGGCACTAACATCAATGCAGGGATCACAGGTGGGGGTGGGGATTCACAAGACACCAGGGAATTATATTTAAGTGCCATAATGACTCCAGCAATAGTACAGGAATAAGGAGGTAGGGGAATTCACCAGTCTCCAGGGCAGTGCCATAATGGTACTTACAGTATTACAGCTATCAGGGAGGTGAGGGACATAGTAGCCATCAGGGCATGCTCAATACATACCTTAATGGCATGTCAACTATTATAGGGTTGGAGTGAACCACAGCAGGGCAGACATTTCAATATCTACTCAATATCTATTTTCTGCTGATTCGATATGAAAGAAAGTAGGCTTTTATATGCTTGATATTAGGTAATATTTAATGTGATCTTAATTTAACTGTCATGTTTTCATTAACCGTTATATCATTACAATTCTATGCATACTCATAAACTATGTATGTACATTTACTATTCTATGTGTTTATTTGTTTTTGATTAACTCATTTCATTACTAGTCTATATGTGAATTTACATTTATTAAGTAAATCTTGTTTAACTGCCTCTTCTAATTCTGCAAAATGGAGCATTTCTCCCCGGGCCTCCATTAAAAATGCGACTTGTGCCCAGTTGGACTTTCCTGGTAACAAAAGCAATAAATAATTCAGATACAGGTGTGAGGACTTCAGTGTGTGAGTATGTGTGTGTATTAGATATAAATATGCACACACACACACACACACACACACATATATATATATATATATATATATATATATATATATATATAGATATACATATATATATATATATATATATATATATATATATATATATATATATTTATGCGTGTGTGTGTGTGTATGTACATACACATATTTGCACATTTTTATATGTTTTTCAGTCCTGCTGCCTGATGGTCTTTAGCCCTTTTCTTGCAATTAATTGGTCCACTCATTCCTCACAGGGTGAGAGCCATTCTTGCCCTTTGTTCCCTGTGAGATAAGAGCAAATTGCAGGGGCCATTATACATGCAGCCATTAGGAATTGTTTTTGCTTTTGGGCCATTTCCCTAACCCTTGGGTTCTAACATGGACATTCACATCACTGCTGTGGCCTGCCTGCTGCTCCAACACACACATAAAAATGTGTAAAATTAAAAATCAACTGCATGCAGAAAAATGAAACACTAAGGGACAGATTCATGAATGCCTACACTAAGTGTAAACAATCTTTATTCAAGAAAATTATTACCGCATCTTTATGATGTCTATTACTTAGAAAGGTTTTACTAAGGGTAGACATAGTCTGCACTTTGTGGTAACCTTCATGAATCCCCCTCGATATTTAAGGACTCAAGACAATCAGTTGGAAAACTAAAATTAAGATGAAGAAAGTGGGAGTTATGCTTGTATTGTCTGTTCACTCAGAATGGTGTACATTTAGTGCAGGAAATCATGAATCTGGCTCTCACTTTTGTTTTGCTAACATGAGCTCACTAGCATTAAGCATTTTCATCTTATTTAATTCACAAAGATATCATCAGATTGACATGGATTGAATTAATAGACACAGTTAATTTTTTTTTCATGTATTCACAAGATAATATGAACCATACCATTTTCTATAACAACCAATAGAAATAAAACAATGATTTTGTTTTTATTTTCCATTTAAACTTTTCAGTTTAACTACTGATTTGAAATTTACAGAGCATTCAACCCCCCCAAAAGAATACTCATCTAGTAAAACCTATCACACTTTCTTTTACTTCTCTGTCTGCCCCTACCATAGATTTTCCAAAACATGATCCAATACATAAAACATTAAAAAAAATCTGGACACTTAACTCTTTGTTTACATCCAGCATTTAATATATTCTTAATCTTAATAGCATACCTCTATTCATATATCTACTTCTGAATTTTCTTTTTACACATGTTAATACAATGATCATTCTCAGAATTTTAAAATAAATATACATGTACTTCATAACATACATTTAAAAGCCAGTTTTCTTCATACTTGCTTTTTATTTTTTATGCCATGATTAGGTTTGTCAAAATAGTATTTTACATTTCTGTCCTTTTTATTAATAAACATTGGCTCATCATCTACTTTATACAATACTATAGGGGTGGCTTGAAAAAGTCTCTAGTTATTTTGACTATCTTTAATGCGACAGCTATCACTGTTGTTTGTCACTTTGTACCATTGGTCTCCCTCTGTTTATTTTCTACAAAACTTGAAACTTGATTGCCACTAATATTCATTAATCAATCAATAACATTAGCTGGCTGTCCTCTTTTTACAAACCTTTCTTCTAAAGACTCATGTAATAAATCTTTTATGACATTATTGACAGTTAACGTATGCATTTTATAGCATTCTCTGTGATATTTTAAATATCCTAAGTTGATACTATTAAAATGTATTAAACTATTAGTACTCATATTTTTATAAGTTATTATAATAATGCTTGAATTAATAATATCCTTCCCTTTCTCCCATAAATTGATACCTTAGTAAAAAAAAACATTTTTCAACAAATAAATTTGTTCCAAAAGCAAAGTTACAAATTACCATAATTGGGATAATCATGGCCCCAATAGTCACTCTCTGTGTTTGTTGATAACAGGAATTCTTAAACATAAAGCATTAATTAGCACATAATCAATAAAATCAATTAAAATTGTCTTATGCACTGGATTGTATTATTTAAAATCCAAGGGAGAGATAGAGAAGTACTTATGGAAGTAAAATAATTTCAGTGGCAAGTTTTTCGAGTTTGAATGGTGGTGTAAATTGTAATAGTTAAACAGAAAAGTTTAAATGAATTTATAATAAAAATAAAGTAACCATTTGAAACGTTGGGACCTACCAGAGAAAGTTCTGAAGTACAGAGGCAGAATGGCTGACAAATAGACTTTCACACATTAAGTTCAAGATGGCCATTTCTCAGGTATTCCCTTTTCACTAAAGTATTGTGATCTCATAGTTGGAATATAAAAGTTTGGGGGTTCAAGGGGGTTGACCCTGAAAAACTGAAGTTTAAAGGAGAAGAATGCTCTTTGAGATTTGCTCTTTTCCTGAGCTTTTTGTCTTTTTTTTAGGAATGGTCAGCATTTGGTAATTCAAGTGCCAACATTTCAATAGGGAGCCTAAAAACAAGTTAATTGTTTCATTTGTGGTATTGTTATAGAAAAGGAAATGGTCCAGATTATCACATGAATACACCGAAAAACAATATTTACATTTGTCTGTTAATTGTCACTTTCAATCTGATGAAGCATTTGTGAATGAAATAAGATGCAAGTGCTTACTGTGAATGAACCTGCATTTGTAAAAAAAAAATTGTGTGTAATTTCTCTGCATTCATTTGATTTTCTATTTTAATTTTGCAGTACTGTTTCAATTATTCCAGTAATTTTCCACATTTTGTACTGTGACATGCATATCTATGTTGGCAAACTTTCACCAGTTTAAAAGAATCAGACCTGCTTAACTCAGTCAATATACTTTTACAACCCTTAAGCCTCTGGTTGCAAGGGAGCAAATTACCTGAAAGAAAAAACGTCACCATCCCAGCAGGAAAGGTCTTTTGGCACCAGCCACTCACTCCCACCCTTCTCCATTTGGTTCTTTTGTGATCTAGATATGATATTTAAATTCAGATTATGTGGGTCCCAGTCCCAGTTTTGTCTCTCTGAATTAAAGAACAAGACAGACATTATCATAGCTGTACTTAGAAATGCATGCATAGCGTCTGGAAAATAACATTCCTGACTACTGGAAAGGTCAGTTTGTATTCTATTTCCCTCTTATATTCCCTGCTACTAGTGGAGTTAGCAGTAAAAATACTATAGGGTAGTGTAAGAAACAGAGTAATAGGCTTGGTAGTAAAGGTAACAGTGGGGATACTATAGTATAAGAAGTAGAGTGAAGTGAAATGTGAAGAGATAACACAAATGTAAAACTTAAAAATCAAACCACTAAACCAGTAAACTTGGAAAAATCTGTCCAACAACATCAAGGAAGCACTGACACCAAAAACTAACGCTTTCATTCACTTTATTTGTCGTGAACTTCTTCAGAAAACTCAAACTCCACCCTCACAAGCATTTATATAACAAAATACCCTATCACATGATGAATGATGTCATAAAAGCAATAAACTTTTGGTTACAAATGTATAAAAAATACATATAAATGTACTACTTTAAAAAAAAAAAAAAAAAAATATATATATATATATATATATATATGTAAAAGACTACATTATTTAAATGTCAATGCTTAATCTGCAAGAAACACTTAATGTTTATAGTGTCATTCAAACCAGGTGCACTATCTGCCCTAAGATGAATTTGCCAGAGGGATTCTTTACATTCTAAAAGTGTCTTACAATCAACCATAAATACCTTTTGACCAACACTATCTATAACAGAAAAAGTAAATTTCTTAAAGTCAACACATGCAATGGAATGTCTAGCTAGAGCGTTGGTTTGTTCTTTCTTCCTAATGGCTAAAAGATGTTCACAATTTCTTCTTTTAAAACATCTAGTTGTCATTCCAACATAATAACTAGGACATGAGAGACACTGTGTGTTTGAGTTTTCTGAAGAAGTTCATGACAAATAAAGTGAATGAAAGTGCTAGGTTTGGTGTCCATGCTTTCTTGGTGTTGTTGGACAGAATTTTTTCAAGTTTACTGGAAATGTGAAAAGATACTTTTAGTAAATGTTACTCTATACAATAGATACTATAGAAGATGGGAAGTGAGGTTAAATATGAAGGTAAGTTATATATCTATCCTGGTGTTCAACATGAGTAAAGCCACATATTGGATAAGTAGTCTTTTAAAGGCAGTTTGAATGATTGAAAAGAAGGCTCAGGATAGTATAACAAGTTTTTGTGATACAGCTAGAATACAGACAGTAGCCTATAGATTTGGATGATTTCTGGACAGTGAGTTGCGTTTGGTCATTAGATCATATTGACCACTTGGGGGAGTATATTTATAGGGTTGCATTTAGGGCAGGGCAAACAGCAGGGAAATTAGTTGTTTTGTATGTAAGAACGACTGTGTATTTTAAGCAGTGGGGTAGTTCAAGCCAGTTATGAGTATTTAGTACAGTATAGTGATGGTTTTGGTAATAAGTATTGGTGCAAATTTGGCAACTTTATTATAGCATTGTTCAAGTTTTTGTATAGGTGAGGACTGGAGGTCTGTGAGGATGGGAGAGCAATAGAGAAGGGAAGGCAGGAGATAATTATTGGCTAAGGTGATTCTAGATGCAGGAGTAAGGAAGTTTCTGGATCTATAGAGCAAACCTTGTTTTTGATCAGTTTTCGTAATGGCATTTTGTATATGGAAATCGAATCTGAGGTTGTCATCTGTCATCATACCTAAGAGTTAAGCGTGAAGGCCAGTTCATTATTGTTACTATTAAGATAATTATTTCTCATGAGACAGATATTTGGGGAAGAAAAGTAATGATATGGTCTTTTTGCGGTTAAGTTTCAGTTTAGATTTGTGTAGCCATTTTTTAGTAGCAGTGAAAGATTCAGAGAAATTTGTTGAAGATGTTCCTGGTCATAGTTGAACATATAGGTGTCAAATCATCAGCATACACATGACAGAAGCATGTTGTGTGCATGTATGGAGTGAGTTAGTAAGAATATTAGAGGAGAGGACCAATGATCGATCCTTGTGGGACATCAGTATTTTACAGGGAGGTAGGGTGATTGTGTGGACTAACATATCACTGATTGGTGTCTGATGTTGCGGTAGCCTTTTAATCAATTTAGAGTAGCTGGTGTTAAGCCAAATGAGGACATCTGTGTGAAGAGTTTAGTATGACAGGCTGTATACAAGGCCTTTGATAGGTCAAGAAATAGAACTGAAAAAGACCAGCAATAGACTCCAAGGAAGCAACCAGCTTACAAAAAATACCACGAGTTTACCTAGGTTTCGTCTTTAATCAGACTTCTTCAGAACACAACTGATACAAGCAGTAAAAACCAACCTTTTATACATACTTAAAGATGACATCATCAGATGATCAATTAATCAATTAAATAATTATTATGAAGGCCAGCATTCAAAATAAAAGCAGCAATACAAACATTACTAAAAAGACTGTATACAAATGCATAAATTAGAAGCAGCCCAAAAGGAAACATCTAACACAGAAACAGACATCTAATCATTAAAAAATAATATAAAAAATAAACATTAGAAACTTGAATGAACATCCCAATGAATCAGCTATTACATAATCATGTGCTTTGAATATTGTAGTTGTTACCCCTTGATAACATTCAAACTAAAATATTCTTTAATCTTAAAATGGGCATAATGCTAATGCAATCATTAATGCCTGGAAATTCCAGTGCATTAAGTTTCAGCTGCCATTTCATCTCACATATATCTAAGTGAACCTCCAGCTTTTTTCCATGATTGTCTACCAATATCTGTTGAATAACACTAAATTTGAAAGTGTGCCCACTGTTGGTATCCATATGCCTATACAAAGCGTTCGTCTTTTTCTTCAATCTAATATCTGACTGATGCTCAATAGTGGGCACACTTTCAAATTTAGTGTTATTCAACAGATATTGGTAGACAATCATGGGAAAAAGCTGGAGGTTCACTTAGATATATGTGAGATGAAATGGCAGCTGAAACTTAATGCACTGGAATTTCCAGGCATTAATGACTGCATTAGCATTATGCCCATTTTAAGATTAAAGAATATTTTAGGTTGAATGTTATCAAGGGGTAATAATTACAATATTTAAAGCACATGATTATGTAATAGCTGATTCATTGGGATGTTCATTCAAGTTTCTAATGTTTATTTTTTATTTTTTATATTATTTTTTAATGATTAGATGTCTGTTTCTGTGTTAGACGTTTCCTTATGGGCTGCTTCTAACTTATGTAATTGTATACAGTCTTTTTAGTAATGTTTGTATTGCTGCTTTTATTTTGAATGCTGGCCTTCATAATAATTATTTAATTGATTAATTGATCATCTGATGATGTCATCTTTAAGTATGTATAAAAGGTTGGTTTTTACTGCTTGTATCAGTTGTGTTCTGAAGAAGTCTGATTAAAGACGAAACCTAGGTAAACTCGTGGTATTTTTTGTAAGCTGGTTGCTTCCTTGGAGTCTATTGCTGGTCTTTTTCAGTTCTGGTTGCCTTTATCAGTATGGAGGTCAAGAAATTGGGCAGACAATAATTTCCCTCTACCCCTAGCTTTGTTACCTGTCGCAGTAAATGCTAGCAGAGCTGTAATGGTACTCTGGGAAGACCAAAAACCATACTGTGTAGGAGTTAGAACTTGTTCCTGACTGAGATAATTTACCAGCTGTTTTTGGATGCACTCTTTCAATATTTTTGAAAGAGGGAAAAGGATTGTTATTAGTTTACAATTTGTCATATCTGTTATATTTCCGCCTTTGTGGAGGGGTTAATATGTGATTTATTTCTAAAGACTGGTGAAGTATGATTACTGTATGTGTCTGTTTTATTAGAATGGATTTGGGATAGGCTATGATATTTGCTGCCATTTTAAGAAATCTGCCAGCTAAGTTATTTGGAGATATAGGGCAGTTTTTTTTAGTTTGCTTAAGAGATGTGTTATAGTAACTGTAGGCACTGGTTGTAAGCTGAGCAAAGATGTAGCTTGTGGCTGTTGTGAGAAATATGGATTGGTAAGACTGAAATCCTTTGTAATAAATGCTATGCTGTCTATATGGTAAGTATTGGACTGTATAGCAATGTCTAGTGATGGACTGTTTGGGAATGGGTTGGGATTGTATTTTTGTCCTGGTTCCATTATTTCTCTAATAGCTAGCTGATCAGAACTCCTTTTGATCAGTTTTGCTACTATTCTAGAATTTATTGTGGTATTTTTTTATTAGAGACTTTTTTGTCTGATTGCAAAGGTGTTGGAGGTTTTGTGGAGTTTGTTTCTTTGTCTGCCAGCTTTTCCAGGCTTTGTATCTAACCTGCATAAGATTTGTTTTATTATTGGTTAACCGGGGCACATCATTTACTTTCATTTATTTATTTGTAGGGGCTGCTAATTTTGTTTAGGCTAATAAGGAAGACTAGTTACATTTTGTTATTGTATCATCTTAGGGGAAGATTTGTAATATATTCCAGCTAATTGAGGAGGGCAAGGCATTGAATACATGTGGGTTGAATTTAGGTTATGAATAGTTATAGATAGTTGTTCTTTTAGGAGGTTTTGTATGTAATGCTTGCAAAAGGAAGGAAGATAACCACTTAGGGAGTTTGGTAGAATACCTAATGAGATAGATTGAGTAAGATCTGATACTAAAATTTAGTCCAGTAGACAGTTTGAATATTTGCTAAAGTATGTTGGACTTTCTATCATTTGTTTAAAGCTGGATAGTTTTATACTGGATTTGGTGGAAGCTGATGTGAGATCAAGCCAATCTGTGTTGTCATCCTGTGATAGTATTGCTTCATGTGTTGTGGAAATCGAGGCCCAGTGTATAATTTCTTCTAGTGCACTAATATTATCATTTGGGGGAATATACAAGTAGTAATACATATTTGCTTATATTTGTTTAGCTTCTGGAAAGTAATAAGGAGTTCTTCTTTATTAAATCGTGTTATGGGAGCATCATCTGGAGTTAAGTTATAGTAGTTTGAGTATATTATAGTGGCATGACCACCTTTTTGTTTGGAGCAATAAATGCAAATCATATTACAGCCAGGTGGTAGTACCTCAGTATCACTAATGTTTGAATTTAACCTAGTTTTGATTATAACTAGGATATCTAGTTTTTGAAGGACAATCCAAGCATGGAGCTCTGTGATTTTATTTCTTATACATCTAGCATTAATTGTAATGAGAGTTATTTGGTGATTGGGAGTGTGGGGTTTGATTGGTGTGATTTGTAGTATTGTTTTTATCTGAATGGTGGCTATTTCAACCAGGGTTAGGGTGAATGTCATCACTGACAAGGACTGATTTAAGATAAAAGTAGCTTTTTTAGATACTTGTTTTGTAGATGTTTAACTGAAGGGTATTATTTTTGGCTGACTTGAGAGTAAGTTAAATGATTTAAAGTTGGAAAAAAGTATGGAGCATCATGGTAGATGCTAGGTATTATAGTGGAGGCATTTGTAGGTGAAATGGTATTGACTTGTACAAATTTAGTTGGTGAGACAATATTTTGAATTTGTAGACTATGTTAACAGGTGAGGTAGGTGAGAAATACTAGTACACACAAGGTTATTCTGGGCAGAAACACGTTGAGATGGTAAAGTATTATGAGTTCTGGCCACAGGTAAAGGAAAAAAATTAAGTTAAAAAACATGAGTTAGCTAGTACTGGAGTATTAAATGTAGGTAACACAGGAGGAATAGAGAGCTTTACTAAGTGACAGATTAAGAAGAGAAGTACAGTCTTTAGGGAGAAGGTATAATTATAGTTAGGGATACAGCTTGTAGGGTAATCTTAATGACTATATTCTTCATTTTACACCTGCAATTCTACCCAAGTTACTGATATCTTGGCTGGCCAAGCATTCCATCATTTTTATGAATCTGTATGATTTTATCAAGTTACACTGAATTGCAACTCATTGAAAACACATTGAACCTCCCGGTTGGCCTACAAGGAAGTGAGTACTAACATTGGTCCTGTGGAGGTGGTGGTGATGTCATGTCCATTTAGTGTTCCCAAAGTAGATGGGTTACATTTCATAGTTTCAGCTGGGCAATTCACATATTTGATGAAGTATGACTTGTCCAGCTCCGTGCCTCCCTCTATACCAATTTGTCATGAGTTTAATACTAACCAACTTTGAAAAGAGAGTTGACACTGTAGGGCAGTCTTTCTTACAAGTTTTTGAGTCCTTTGAATATGGTACAACCTTTTGACAGTGTGTTTTGCACCTCATGTTCAGTCCCATAGCTAAAGAAGTAGATTCCATTAATCTGTAGCTTTCTAGCATTCCTGTGGCGTGTATAAAGGATGTCCTTCCTTATTCTTCATGAGTGAAAAACACTAGTTGTTTTAAAGTCAACACTATTTGCAAACAATAACTAATATTCAAAGATGTCTTCAGCTATTCTTATGTGGAGAAAACTTTTTTATGATTTAACAGTATTTAGGTACATAGTAACTATTGTAGTCTCATCTGCCTGCCTTTGTAAATGAGGAAGAAGCCTACTAGTTTGAATACAAACCCTGCAGGAAAACTGGCCAATCATCCTCCTTCAGTGAGGAGCCCATCAGGAAGCTAGAGTACAAGTCAATGTAAGGAACTGTGCTTTTGTTGTATACAGAAAACCAAGAAACGTACCAAAGCTGTCAGCTTCCATAGTAGCTAACAATCCCTGATAGAGTTGACTTAACCTCTAGCTATCCAGTTCTTTTTTCATTACCCTTTTCACTACGTTCTTCAATGTGAAATGTATGACAAATTATGCTGATCAATTACTAAGGTCTTTGTCAAAACACTGCTATATTTATTACCTCTTCCACAAAAGGAATTTGCTAACTTGCTAGTCTAGAGTCATTCCCAGCATAACATATTATGAGTATTGTTTCATTAAAGTCTAGCTCAAAGATGTTACAACTACATTTTTTCTCCTAAGGAACTGTCATCTTTAGAGTCTGTGTCAGAAATCAATGTTCTGTTGCCACTGATTTCTTAATAACATTTTATTGTAGTGAGTAACATATAATAGCAGCAGATATACATGTTATATAGCAGCATAATATAATAAATAACTGAAAACATGAAAGTAGTTTAACAACAATATCTGAACAAGTCTTGTACCAGACTTCAACTGACTTCTCCCTCCTAAACATACATATTACATTACTTCAGTTTAGTAACTTTTCTCTGGTAGCTGTATTCAGCCCCTCAACCTTGATTCCAAGGCCTTGTCTTGTAGCAGCCTATTGTCTATTCTTTATTTAGTTTTCCATTGCAAGTACACATTTCTTTGCCTTGAGAAAGAAACATTCTATAGCTTTCCCTTGAAAACTGTTAGTTCTACACATTTCATAAAGAGATAGAAAGCTGAAATGGCTGCCCTATGACTAGAGATAGAGAAATTTAATACCCACAACATTTGAGCTTCAAAAATTAACGAAGTTTGCAAAACACTCTGGGAGAGATGCAAGAAACAATGCAGAAGCAAGCAGGGGAAATAAAATGCTGCAAAGTACTATAGGGGGATTATGAGATAAAATTGATATATGATGTTTTTTTCTAAAAGAGAAACTATCAGCATAATAGGACTGAAAGAGAGAATAGGAGAAAAGATGCCTTAAAGTATGTAAATTAATGGATTGCTCATATAACTTGGAGTATGGACTGGTTAGACCACCAAACTGATCAAGCACATCATGTAGGCCATTCAATAGTGAGAGAAGGGAGACCCAGACATGTGACAGTAAAATGTCACAGTTACAGACTAAAGGAATGGTTAATAAAAACATCAGTAGTCAGGAGATGGATGTTAATGGGATGATATAAGGTGAAAGTAGTAAATATTATGCCGCTCAAGTATATGGTAGGAGGTAAAAATTAGTGCCTCCTGCTTGGCACATGAGGCAGCTATGATCAGCTACCCATCCTGTATGTCAACAGCATTAAAGATAATATAGAAATGCACTATTTTGTGGGTCAGGACATAGTGGAAGCTGTTCATACTTACAGGAAGGTTTTGCATGGGAAAGCCAAATGGTGGTCTATGGAGCAAAACAACAGGCTGGGCAACCCCCCAGCTGTAGTAGAACAAATAGAGATATAAAAAGGGAATTCTGATTAAAGAATGGGGCAGAGAAGCTTAATGCAAATAACAGTGAAGGATCCAGACTCTGCATTACTGATGGAGAGGAAGGAACTGAGAGCAGTTGACCAAAGCAGAGAAGAGGAATGACATAGTAAGTAATGTGAGAATGAGCACACCAGATTACAAAGACTGGGTGAAGAATGAATATGCATCTGGAGAGAAGAGACAGATCCCCTCCATAAAAGACAGAAGGAAATACAGGTATGAATGGGAGAGAGAGTGATATGAATGAAACAGTGATGAGCAGCAATGTTCCTGTTCAAGGCGAGGTCAAGGTACAGTGGTGAACATCGGGATCAAATGAAAAAGAGAAGGTTGAGAAATGGATGGAGTCAAAGAATGGGCCTGTAGACTGTTGGGACAAGACATCTTTGGTGTGGACACCAAATAAGAAAGAAAGATACAAAAGTGCCTATGGTAATAAGATAAGCAATGAGAAGTGCAGAAAGGGAAGAGTGTACAACAGCTTGGTTAAAAAGCTCAGCAATTGCAATGTATTTTTTTTCCTTCTTTTCTTTTCTCCGTTATGATTTCTATACGCACCAGATTTTATAGCTGCTTCTAGATGTAAAATGCTTAGCTGCAAAGATTTGAGGTGCATCTAAGACTGGTTGTACAGGTATATGACCAGGAAGAGAAATGAACATTTGCCTTGATATATCTGTACAATCTAATGAACAAAATGACTGAAATATTGAGCTGCAGTTGTTACTTAAATGACTGAGGTGCAAATATTTTATTAGTTTTTAATAACAGACATGGTAGATTGAAAATTTTGTCAGACTTAATCAAGTATGTAACTCTTTAAATATGACTAGAGAAAAAAGGATAAGGGGGACTACAGATCCATGGTAAAGAAAAGATGTCTGTAATAATGAGAATCTAGTATATATATATATATATATATATATATATATATATATATATATATATATATATGCAACATATGTTTCTCACAAAATAAATGCTTGCAGGTATAGATAAGGGATTTAAACCTCTTGAAAACAGTTTTGGTGCAGAAAATATAAAAGAAAAATACAAGAAATCTAGAATATCGGAAGGGGAAGGGTCAAAAGAGGATGAAAAGGATTTATAGAATATTGAAACAGGAGGTCAGAAGAGTTATTACTATAACTATAATATGTTGATAAAATAGTGTAATATGATAAATGAATACACATGTCTGCAATATAAAATATATAATAAAAGTGAGAATGCCTTGCAGCGAATGAGATAAGAAGCAAACTGAATATATGTGTGGATAATGACCTGGGGTGGGGTGTCATCCGAAAGGCATCCTGGAAGATGCATAGAATTCTAATCTGACATCTCTGTGTTACGTGGGTGTGAAACATTTTGCAAAAAAAAATTAATAGCAAGATTAGAAAACATGTTACCAGGAATAATAGAAAAGCAGGTAGGCTTTGTAACAGGGAGGTCCTCAATAGATCACTGACACACATTACTAAACATTTTAGGGTGGGCATTAATGGAAGGTAAAGGAAAGGATGGAATAGATCTTATGGATATACAAAAAACGTTTTGACTATGTGTCCTGGAAATATATGCATAAGGTAATAGAACAGGTAGAGGTAATGGGAGATAGACACATGGAGTAGCTACTGTACAGAGGACCCCTTGGATGAAATTATTTATTAATTGGAGTTAATGGACGAAACAGAAATGGGGATGAGTCCTCAAAAGGACTGCCCTGTAATTGCTAGGATTATTCCTAATGGTAATTAAATGCTTGGTATGAATTACAGATGTATGGGGGAAACATGAAGTCAAGGGTAATAAAGCTAATGTCTTGCAGAGGAGTATATATTAACACTATAAGATGTAGAAAAACAACTCCCACAGATGTCTCAAATTTTCAGAGCATGCCCTCAACCTGCAGACATTAAAAATAGCTACAAAGGCTCTTCTTGAAAACTAAGTACATCAAGCTAAAATCTGTACACCAAATTAGCATAAAATTTTAATACTAAATTGCAAAGAATTCTCCTCACTTCCAGGAGGATTGTGCAGTACTGCTTATAAACACAAGTTTGAAAAAACAGGTGATAAAAATGATGTAAAAATATAAGCATATTATCAAAGATGTGTAAAATATGAGACATTTAATGAATGATATTGCAACACTCTGCCTCACCAATCATTTATTTTTGCATCTGAGAAAGGGAAGTGTAACATACTGGCCCTTTTTGTTTAATTTGTTGGTGTCATCAGTATGTAAGATGTAGTCCAGTTTCCTGCATACTAAACAGCTTTAAAATCATACGTGATGGGACTGGGTTCTGAAAATTCAGGTAAAATGATAAATCAATCCAGGAAATAACTATGCACCTCAAAAGTATTTATATCACGTGAAGGGGTAAATCAAGCCTAAAAATAGGTATGCATCTCAAAAATAAATACAGTTGAGAGTTCTGTTTCAGAGAATTTGGATGTGAACCAGAATTTGAATGTCATCCAGGAAGGTCATTAGTAATAAGAGCAGGGAAGAAGAAAGAAGGAGCTGCGGAAATGATGGAAACATAAGAAGGAGAGAAGTGTTGGGGCTTGGAGGTTTTCCAAGACATAGAGAAAGGCGGGAGTGGAAACTGTCAGGACCTTTGGGAGAAGGCAGGCAAAATGTTGAATAAGTTAAGTAGGAAAAGTTCAGACAGTGGAAGAAAGGATTATGCTGGTGGGATGCATGATCTGACCCCATGTAATTTATAAGGGGAGACATATTCAAATAAAATCTAGAGAGAAATGGATAGAAGATTTTCAGCCAGCATGTGACAGTTTTATATGGAGAGGGAAAAGAGCATGAATAACAAAGGATACATTGGAACCACAAAGAAAGTTAGTAGGATGGGGAGCGCAGGATTTCAAAAATATATAACTGCAATAAATCTGTCTCAGAGGTTAAGAAGGTGAGAACTGAAAGGAAGAAACTGCATTTGGTGGGAAGAATGATATAAGGGAAATTATACTGGAGTGTACCAAGAAAGTGAGGCCTGAAGAATAAAGATGAAGCACTGGAACTGACAAAACAGATATATTATGTAGTGAATTATTGGAAGGGAGAGGTAGGGAAAAGCTGAGCCTCCTTCGAAGAAATTCATCAAAATATAAAATAGGGGAAGGGGAGTGGTTATTTTACAGAAGGGTCATTGTGAAATATCATGGAGGAGATGCAGGCAAAAGTGGAAAGGGGAGGATGTAGGATGAAAGGTGAAAGGAATTATAAAGGGAGAAACCAAAGGAAATAGGAAAAATATTAAAATATTAGAAAAACACAGAGAGGTAAGATAAGGAGGATAGACATGAGTTTGGGAGGAAACAAACAACCCAGGCAGTAATAGAAAGATTGAAAAAAGCATGGATGAAAGAACCAAGACTGTGGGAGCAATAATCTCTCTGGGAAGATGTGCTGGGCACAATAAATTTCATCAACAAACTGGGTCCAGATGGAGATGGTTATACGAGATTAGGACGTAGGCAGTTGGAGATGGTTATGTCAGATTAGAATTTAGGCAGTTGGAGATAGTTATGACAGATAAGGATTTATACAGTTGGAGATAGTTATGCCAGATTAGGATTTAAGCAGTTGAGGATAGTTCTGCTAGATTAGGATTTAGGTAGTAGAAAACTGTGTTAAAGGTACAGAACAAGAGATGAACTCAGACAATAAGCCACTGATGGTGTGATGTGGCAAAATTTAAACCAATTACATATGTGTTGGACATATGAGGAAGTCAAGCTCTTATAGGGAATAACTAGGAGAATGTGGAATATGATATTTAGTAGGGAGATTCTAGGTTCATGGCAGTTCTGTCTGTTTGCAGTTGAGATCACAAGCTGGAAGTGGTCAACAAAGAAAGTTTGAAATTCCACATAGCAGTGTGTAAATGATTTTAGAGAAAAAGAGAACATGGCAAGAAGGGGACATAGTGGAAACATATAAAAGAGGAGCATGGATGAATAAGATGGGACTTGGGAACAGAGAAGGGGGCACAAGAAGAGAGGGTTCAAATGAAGCTGAAAATGGCAGTGATCATAAACTGATAGAAAAAAAATATGTTGTAGATGAACTAAACAAAAAAAAAAACAGTAAATTAAATATCAGTAATTGAGGAAGAATTGTCTGCAAAGCAAGAAGGAATACTGAAGAGAAAACTGCTTCGAGATGTTTTCTTCAGTGCTGTGGCAGCAAAAATGGATACAGATACATGCACTCTCATAATGGACTGAGGTGTAATGCTTGACTGGAAGAAATAGTTGTTCCTAAAGTCTGACACATTTAAGAAAAATTATTTTTTATGGTTATTTTCATAAGTCAAGAATGTAAATCTGGCAGAAAGTTATACCTTAAGATTTTGACATACTGTGGATCTGTTTATTTGTATTGTAGACTCCCTACATATTTACTGTGCTTTTAGATTCTATATAAATTCTTCTCTTCTGATTATACTAATATACAGTGCAAGTTTTCTTGCTTCCTCTTTCAGTATTCTTGGTATGTTTGGCCATATCACTAATATTCATATTGCTGACTGTCAACATTCATGTCAAATAATTAGTGATAACCTATCTCAAAGCATATTGTTTTCATGGTCGCCTACAATGAATGTTATAAATTCTTCCATCAGTGTGTTCACATATCATTCTTTACCTTTTCTCCTCTTGAGCTTAAATCTTTATAAGAAAAATACCATCACCTGCCCAGTTACTTTATTACTTCTGTGCGCTTCTTTTCCTTGTGGTGTCATATCTTCTTATTCACATTACTTTCAGAACTACTTGTTTTCAGTACTAGTGTAGTAAGTATTTACAGTACCTGTGTGGAACTACCTTCGTACACTGTTGTGCCTGGTCAGGTTGAGTGTGGTAGCTTTACATTTTCTTAATTGCTACACTCAGCTCAATGTTTTTTAGAGCTGTTTTATAGTGGTTTACGATGGTTTTGCAGTGGTTTTATGGAATACACAACACAGGACTGGCATGGATACCACAATAATATGTGGTCATCTTGGTAAATGTACTTTTGTTCCCTGTCATTATTACAAGAATTATGCACTCCAATGATCAGCTGCATATGGTTGTATCTGCGTTCATGTGGCAACAGGTTGCAGCACCTTCCTGGTAACCATTTTATTCTTTCTATCCACTAATACCTGCACTAGTACCCCTATTAAGTACCTGTGCCTGTCTCCAGTGGCAGCAGTTTGTGGTGCATTCTGTCAACTGCTGATGCTGAGTTTAGTTTTCTTACTTGTTGCTCCCTGCTTAGTATTACTAAAGTGTAGGTGATTATTTTCCGTCTGTATTGCATGTGTGCTGATTGTTTACTGACCTGCTAGGCCGCAGTCTTGCTGTTTTAGTATTATCTCATCCTGGTATACTGTGTACATGCTGTGGTTGTTTACTGCCTTGACATACTTGCAGCTTTGCTGTATATGATAGCATTACACACCTTGTTGCATTTCCTCTAGCCTTCTCTGTTATATTTCTTACTGTGGTCTCTGAACCTGCTCTGGACACCTTGAGCGCTCTGTTTTTAGCACTTGTGCCATATCACTCACTCTTCATTGTAACATTTTACTTAATGTACTGCGCACCTTAGAGAATCATGAAACATTTTTTCTACTGTATGCACAACATGAAGCCTTGTTGAGAGCTGTATCTACAATGTTTGTATTACTGTGCTGTCATGTCCATGCTTACTGACAGTTTGTACACTAATAATTAATATTGCATTGGTCACCACAGTGTAATATATTCCTGCCTGTGGCACTGTTAGTTTGTTATACTGTGGCATCCATGCCTACTGTACGTGTGATCCCTATAATACTTTATTTCATTGAAATATACTACTAGTGAAGTGTAGTAGTGAACTGTATGGTAGTGGGTTGCCTGTATTGACAATGAGTAGTACTGCATTGTATGGGATCATATTGTACTATATTGTGATACAGTGCACAGAGCTTGCAATATTTTTGCACTATCCTTAAACTGTACTCACCCTTCTTTTATATATCATACGTTATACTGTGTTACATTTGTTTTTGAATTACTTGCACTGCTTCGATGACCCATTATATAACATGCAGCTTCCCTTTCTTCCTGTCACACTTTGCAATGTATACCACCTGACACATCTAGATTAACCATAGTTCCACAGCTTCAGTTTGCTGCTTCCATTACCAGCTTCCCAGCAGTAGGCACCCTGAAACAGTGTACTAACTGCCACATGCTCACTTACAACCATTTGTTATTATCAAAGATTGAGCTCACATATCCAAGGTGGAAAAATCTGTTATATCTAGATTGGAGCCATTCACAGAAACTGCTTATTATAAATAGATATGTGCAATGTTTCCTTAATGGAAAACTACCCTCCCCACTAGGGGAAGCAATACTTTTGATCTTGTCCAAGAACAACTTGTATCTGCTCTTTCTCTATTGTCATATCCTCTTAGGTCAAATCAGATCACCTGAGGTATATCATCATAAAGTCTTAATACAAGCAGCACTTCCTTCTTCAGAGACTTCTTTAAGCCAATATACTTGCTGTTGACGAGGACTTGAAATGATTCAGCAGACCCCCTCCTCAATGACCTGTAACAAATATCAGCACATATACCCAAAGTCTATACTTTCATTTCAGTTCTTGAACAGAAGATTGTACCCTATTTGTCACAAATACAGGGCACATTTAAAAACAAATTCTTCTGGTAGACCTCAACTGTAAATAAACTCTGCAGTAAAAGGAAAATGATTATACCCATTAAAACAAAAACTCAGTATATTAAAATCACTTCTATACCATAATACCATAAAGCTTTAGGAACAAGAACAAGTTCTGCAGAGCTAATTATGAAATAGAAATTCCTGTATCAGCAAAGGATAATCACAAGATATTCCTTACCTCAGAAGTAATTCCTAGCATTGCACTGAGCTTATCTCTGTTGACATCATCCACTCAGGCCCTGTGGAATTTGTTAGCACCCTTACAGATAAATTCAGCTCTAGTTTCTCCTCTCTATTACCTCCAAGCTTCCTGATACAAAATGTACAATTCCATACTTTCACACAAGTAAGTTTTTGGCTGGTTAAGTTCGCTTATCTGCAGTTTGGTGAACCGTAAATTCGATAAAAAGAAGTATACCCATATATATATATATATATATATATATATATATCTATATATATATATATATATATATATCTATATATATATATATATATATATATATATATATATATATATATATATATATATATATATCGGTACCTGACAAATCTTCGACCGCTCAAAATTTCGAACGTTACATGGTCGAAACCAAATGTTCGAAATTTTAAGTGTTCAAAGATTGACTTTCAATGGCGCCGTATGGTGCAGATAGGGAGAATTTCCCTTTTCTGCACTATAGTGTGGTCTTGGAGTTGGCATATGTAAGTAGAGGGGTGTGGGTGGCGCAGGGGGCTTGCTCCCCTGCCTACACTGTTAAAGTGTTTTTTTTTTATTTGATGTTTGAACATCCAAATATCAAACATTTGGTCTTGACCATGTAATGTTCGACATTTTGGATGTTCGAACATTTAACATATATATATATATATATATATATATATATATATATATATATATATATATATAATGTATTAGGCTGTTTTTTCCTTCACATTGCTAAAGGTGATATCTATACCTGGCCTAAATAATTTGTAAATGATCCATCCTGGCTAATCTACTGCATATCAATAAGTCTGGTAGTAGAGCAAAAACAAAATGAAGGGCCCTAAATATATACTGTGAGTGTGACATAAATAGGACTTGTTGCTATGGCAGATCATCTCCCAACTCTGAAATCAACTCCTTCTTTCTGTATAGCAAAGCACATCCCTCATTATTTCAAATCTAACATGGATTTATGGATGGGAAACCTCATATTTATCCCCAGCAAAGCCCTTCTGCCTCTTAGGTACATGATGAGTAAACAGTTGGGTGAGCCAGTGGGACTTCAGTGACATGGTTTTTAAAAGCTTAGCTTGTGTGTCCCATGAACATATTTGTGTGATAACTTGTGATTTGATTAAATGAGGTCTCTTTGGATAAAAATCCATATTTCCTCAAAGTGAATTGAACTTGAAGTTGATAATATGGAGGGAAAACAGGGATGTCAGGTGTTAAACATAAAAAAAAATGTTTTATTTATTATGCGAACTCCACTTTGATTTTTTTTCATATTCATTGCATTCAAACAGTATTTGAGCAGACAAGTGGCCTTGGCATGTACATTTCTGCAGAGAATATTGGCTGTAGTCCTTTTAGTTGTGTAGCAGCATATAGTAAATCAAGTTTCCCTCATTAAGTTTTGAAGTCAATCACTCAAAAAACTTGTTAAGTCCTACTTTATAAAGCACTACCACACATAAGGGATAATAGTTCCCTATATGGAAATCAGAGTTCTCCATACAGGGATTAAACTGTCCTGCTATCTCCATGATAGTGAAAATAGTGCAATCTCATTCATAAGAATACACACACACACACACGCACACACCTATATATATATATATATATATATATATATATATATATATATATATATATATATTTATATATATGGATCTGCTAGAATTCACTGCATTGACATAATGTCGATGTGGCTAACATTGACATAATAATGTCACAAGATGAATGTCAACATGCTTCTGCTCATGCTCTGAAGCTACTCCTTGGAAACATGCAGAAAAAAAAAACAACATTTTTGCAAGGGGGCAAGCCCTCCTGCACCACCTGCTTGGGGGGTGGGGGGACTGCACCACTACACCCCCTTCTAATTATGTACACTAACTCAGAGATCATACAATCCCTAAAAAAAGGGCAAATTACCAAACATGGGGGATTGTCCATTCTTGCACAACTGTTGACCATCTGCATTGTCGACCAAGTTGTGTTGACATTGCAGATGTTGACTACAGCTCAAATCAATCAATGTTAGGGAAATTTTATATATATATATATATATATATATATATATATATATATATATATATATATATATATATAGATACACACACACACACACACACACACACACACACACAGACACACACACATTCAGTTATGTGTATATGCATGTACATGTGCCAACATAACATATATGCATACAGATATAGATACAGTGATGGATATGTCAAGGTATATGTGTGTAGCAGGCAGTATGGATGCTGGGGGTGAATGGTGGCTTATTCCTCTGCAAAAACATATTTTTGGACTTTTCTAACCCATCCGGTATGTACTAATAAGCTAGGTTATGGTATCTCAACTTATTGCCAAAATAAAATATTAGAAACTGCCACAAGGTAATCAACAAAATATTATAATAAATACCCCCAGAATCACGGAATGGAGAAAATAAAATTGCTGAAATTTAAACAGTTGAGCTCGTTCAGACAAATTTTTTATATATATATATATATATATATATATATATATATATATATATATATATATATAAACCTCCATTGCCACTTTATGATATTCCAAAATATATGATGCAGAGGAGAAGAATTGGGTATGTGAGTCCTAAACTCACTATATGCTGTGCTGCTAAAATGGTGTCTGCTGCTGATCTTGACAGCATACTTCCTGGTGTGGTGACAGTACCAAGCAGACAATGTTGCTGCTAGGACTCAGGCAATAGCTAGATGTGAAATGCATAGAAAAAACTGCCTCTGTAGCAGCAGAGAAGTAATGACTAACCAGACCCTAAAATAATGAATTGTCAAGTACCTTTCATATGCATTACGACATTACAATGAAGGTTTTCTTCAGTTATGTCCACGACATCAAAGGCAATACTCAGCAATGTGCTAAACTTATTGCAAATAGAGCCATGTATACAGAGCTGGAAAATATAGCAAATCTATTGTCTGACAAATTTTACTCCAGTTTTACCGTCCTCCCCCCAAAACACTCTTCTCTAAGTACCCTTTACCATAACTCCCTCAGCTATCACTAGCGAACAAATCCTCAATACACTAAGGCCAAGAACACAGCATTGATGCATCCCGATAATATCTCTTTATGCCTTCTTAATATCATAAAGCATAACCTATCAGGAACACCAGAATTACTATTTAACCATAGTCTGCAGGTTGTCTTTGTGCCAAGTGAATAGATGACTGTAACTGTTATCCCTCTGTAAAAGAGCAGGCCATTTATAGACCCAAGGGGATACAATCCAATTTGTGTGTTTTTTTTTATCAAGGGCAAGTCATGCCTATGTAACTCATTTGACTTCTTCCAGAATGTCACAAAAGCAATGGATTTGGGAAAAACAGTTCATATTGCCTACCATGACCTTTCTAAAACTTTTAAAGCAGTACCCCACTCCTGCATTGTTGACAAACTCATGCAGCTCAGTACAAACCTCCATATCATCTGCTGTTAGCCAACTGGCTCACAGATAGGACCCAAGAAGTTAGGATAGGGGAAACTATCATCAGAAAGAGGCCAATCACTAACAGATGCCCCCAAGGCTTGATATTGGGGTCACTTCTTTTTGGCATCTATTTCTCTGAGGTCAAGGCCAATATCAGGGACCTCTGGCTGAAAAATTTTGCAGATGGTTGCAAATTTAGTGCAATCATAGGGTCTGCCAGTGACACAAATACCTTCCAAGAAGGCCTGACTCAAACAAATAACTGGGGCCAGAGCCACAGTCTAAAACTCACTGTCAAGAAATGCATAATAGTATACTTTGGGAAGACGCCTACTGTTGGAAAATACCACATTGATAATGTATCCCTAGGAGAAAACCTAGTGGTCTGAGAACTGGGAATGCATGTAGACAGCAATCTGGCCTTTGACCATCATATGTCAACAGTAGTAAGCAAATCATTCTATATTGCACAAATTATAAGCAAGGATATGATATCTAAGTCCAAGGATGTCAATGTTCAACTGTACTTGGACCTGATCAGACCAGTCACTGAATACAGTGCTCCTTTCATTATCTACATGCACAGGCATCTTCTGCAATTGGAGCATCCACAGAGGGTCCCTAGAAAAAGAACACAGGAAATAAACATGTCCTATGTGGACCATCTCAAAGCCATGTCAGTGCAGCTGAGAAATGATCTATGCGTGACCTGCATAGCACCCTCTGATCCCACTGTGATGGACCTGTTGCACATCCACAAAACAAATAACATCAGCATTACCTAGTCTAGGGATCTAAACCTCTCCAGCAACATAAATAGGACACACCGGAGAGACAGGTTTGTGTCTCAGAGGCTGTCCATTCTCTTCCATCCTTGTCAAGCAGAGCTCTTCCCTAACCCAGTTCAAACATCACTTGGACCAATGAATGGGGAATTAGAAATTTACTGCGGTCTAGCTTCTAGGTCTATAATAGATAGAGGCAGCCTGTAAATACTTGACTACCCATGCCCAAGTCTACATATGTCTCATAAACAAGCCTAGATTACCAACCAGCCTGATGCATTCAGGAAGCAAGGCTAGACATAAACCCCCCCCTCCCTTCCCCAGGGTAACCTATGAACATATAGGAATAAAAAAATGCAGGAGGACCCTTGCTATACGTCTTTGATGTCACCATACAGTTCTAATCAAACACACATGTAGTAACAACTGACAAAAAGGAAGAAGCTATCCATTTTTTCTACCCAATTTTGTTTTACTACCAAAGGAAGAAAACATAGACATACAAATCAGAACAATATTCATAAAAAGTCATACCACATACATTGACACACAGACACACATTTTATCTATCTATCTGCCTATCTATCTATCTATCTATCTATCTATCTATCTATCTATCTATCTATCTTTATTTAAAATATTTTAAATATTACCTATTTGCTGACAAGGAAAGCATACTGAAAACTGTTGTTTCTTTTCAGTGAGTGACCCAAGAACAGTGTGTGGTTAAGTAATTTGCTCTGAGACACACTGTTGGTAAATTAAGGTAAAATGAATCAAACTCAGTACCATGAACTTATACCTGTGTTCCTATATAATTTAACAACCAAAGGTAGTGCCTTGCCTTATTATAGATAAGGTAAACTGTGGTAATATGTAGCAGATTAACCTGCCTAATGTGAAATGATGAATATATATCCATTTATGTTTTATTGTATGTATGTATGTATGTATATGTCTTCTCAATTTGAGCCTGTTGCATGCAGTTTCATTTAGACTGCACTTGTGTAGGCTAAATGACAATAAAGTTTTCTGGTCATCATTAACGTTATAGGTTCATAGGTTCATACTAGGCTATCTGCCCGAGGGCATTTACAAGCCTAGCCCATCGTTTTGTGGCTTACGCCACCCCTTTAGTATGGGGAACTATACCCATTATTTTGCTGTGCCTCTGTCGAGCAGTGACACTGAGGTAATCCCTGGGGTATATCTGCGATCTCCCATCCATTGGTCAAGATTTCTCTTGAACAAGGCCAGCGAGGTGCTCTGCCTCACATGTACCGGGATTTTGTTCCACAGCATAGGGAGTCTTTGGGTGATGAATCTATCCCTCCAGCACGTCCTATTAATAGCCGTGTCGAGGTTTAAGTCTCCCGCCCTTGTGGCTCTGATGATTTTTTGAGGTGAAGCATATTCATCAAATCTGGGTTTGACATGGCCTTGTATGTTAGGCAAAGGTCACCTCTGAGCAAGCGGTAAGCGACTGAATAGAGCTGGAGTTCTTTCAGTCGGGCAGCATAGGACAGATTTTTGAGACCCTTTATCCTTTTGGTGAGGAACTTTTGTGGCCTCTCCAGCTGCTGCAAGTGTCGGGTCAGATACATTCGGAATGGGGCATTGTACTCAATCATTGGTCTGATGAGTGATGAGTAAAGGGAGACTATGACCTCCCTTGATCTAGATGAGAATCCCTTCATGATAAGGTGGGCAATGTAGAAGGTCTTCCTAACTACTTTAGCTACATGGGTGTCGAATGACAGACTACTATCAACCTGGGTCCCCAGGTCCCTGATAACTTCTTCTGTGCTCAGTGGATTGCCACCTATTTGGTAGCTAGGGGTAACCTTGTTTTTCCCGAAGGGTATGACTATGCATTTTTGGCATTTAACTTTAGGCCGTGGCTCTGGCACCAGTTATCCGTTTCTGTGAGACCCTTCTGAAGGATATCTGTGTCAGATGTGTTTTCTACTATGACGCCCAGTTTGCAGTCATCTGCAAACTTTGTCAGCCATAACCCTCCTGTGTTTGCTTGTACTTCGGAAAAGTAGATGCCAAACAAGAGTGGGCCCAGGACTGAGCCCTGTGGGACACCACTTGTGACAGGCTTTGAGTCTGACATGGCGCCAGCAACTCTGACCCTGTGGGTTCTGTCACTCAGCCAGTTTGCAACCCATCTTGTGATGTATGGGTTAACATTTAAGCTGATGAGTTTTTCAATGATACCCGAGTGGGGTATTGTATCAAAGGCCTTAGCCAGATCGAGGTAGGCTGTATGGACTGCCTTTCCCTCATCGATGGCTTTGGTGACTGTTTCGAAAAAGTTAACCAAGTTTAAAAGGCATGATCTGCCTTTGACAAAGCCAAACTGGGTTGGATCCAAAGTCTGCAAATTCCCTATGTCTTTATTTATGAGGTCCATTATGATCCTCTCCATGGCTTTGCAGATAAGGCTTGTCAAGCTAATGGGCCGGTAATTTCCAGGGTCGGTGGAGGCACCGCCTTTGTGAAGTGGGACCACAGTTGCAGTGCGCCACTCCCTGGGTACGTATCCAGAGGTAAGACTTTGATTAAACAGCTGTCCTAGCTGTGGGTTTAATTCCTCATTGAGTTTGTGGAGCACACAGCCGGGGACACCATCAGGTCCCATGGATGCTGTGTTTTTGCTTTGGAGAGAGCAGTTCTCACTTGGGCGCTGGAGATGTTTGGGGTGCTGCAATCGTTTGGTATAGATATCTCTCCTTTTGGGGGGTGGGGAGAAGTTTGCACTGAACCTGTCAGCCAGTATGTTGGCAATGTCTGTAGGATCAGTAATCTTCACATCATTTTGAACTAGTTCTGAGCATATCTGGGAGTTTCCTCCTAGGTTTCTAACATAGCTAAAGAAGGCCTTATGATTGTCTTTTGAGTCTTTAGCTATTTTTCTCTCGAAATTTGCTTTGGATGATTTTATGAGAGCTCTTAGTTTTTTACTTATAGTGATCAAGGGTGTCTTATCTTTTAAGGATTTTGCTCTATCTTGTAGTAGCTTCCTCCTTTTGTTGTAGAGTTTGTTTATGGCTGGGGTCCACCAGACTGGACGCTTGCCTTTGGTACAAAGAGTCTTTGTTTTGCTTGGGATTGCCTTATCCATGCAGTCCTGCAGGTGCTGGTAGAAGGCATTTGTAAGTGATTCAGCGGCTTGAGTACTGTTTTCCGCCGGCTCGGGGGCCTTAAAGGAGACCACACTAGTCTTTAGAAGTGTGAAGTCAGCTTTTGAGAAGCTCTTTACTGTGGTCTTTTTTATTTCAGGTGGGGTGGGATGAGGACCTCCAGCGAGATTAGTTTGTGATCTGATCTCACCAGTGAGGGGTATACTTCCGGTGTTGAACATTGTGCTCCCATGTTCGTGATGATGAGATCAAGTATGTTATCTCCTCTTGTGGGGATGGTGACTAGTTGTTCCATGGCATTTGAGTTTATGAATTCCAGGAACTTTTGGGCTAGGGTGTTTGGGCTTGAGTAGTGTTCCCAGTCTATATTAGGGTAATTGAAGTCACCTAGTATGATGGTGTTTGGTGATACATTTATCCCCTCTAGTGTTTTCAGGAAGGCCATGTGAGGTTCCTGAGTTTGTGAGGGTGGCCTGTAACATGCTATGGAGGAAATAAGACTTTATGAATAATGGCCTGCTTACTGTGATTCTCTTTGAAGGCCTGATAACAGCATTTGAAACTGTAGATCATAGCCATCTGTTCAACAAACTACACAAACTTTGTTTTAGATGACATACTGTCCAGTGGTTTAAAATTTATCTGGGAAACAGAATTTTTCAGATATACTATTCAAACAACATCCTGTCTGATACAGGTGCATTCAATAGTAGAGTGCTCCATGAATCAGCTCTTGGCCCCTTACTGTTCTCATTATTTATAAATGACTTTATGAACTACTCCATACCATCATGATTAGATATGCATATGATCTACTAGTCTCACTGGCAAATAAAATCCTTTCTGGACTTGAACATATATTACTGCATAATTTCAGTAATCTTTGTAATTGGCTAACTCACAACAGATTAACAATTAATCCCAAAAAATCTAGCATTAAGCTATTTGTTACTCCTAAAAACTGTATAATCTCCCCTCAATTAAGGTAAGGAATAACTCAAATAATCCAATAACTAATTCACAAAGCAAAACTATCTATGAGTCCTCTTTAACATTCTCAAGGCATACAGACATTATAGTTAACAAAAGACTTTCACAACTGAAACTTTACTACAAAATTTCACACCTATTATCCTCAAATGCAAGGCAGTCTATATCTACAAATGTCCTAATTCAAAAATTGAATAGTCCCTACCATTATTAATACTCCAGTATTGCACCAATACAAAAATTATATGTATATGAAAACATCTGCCATTTTGTACTTCTATTAGTATATCAACTACTGTGATCTGTTAAAAAGATTTAAGTGGCTACCAGTTATGAGCTGACCTATTATGACAGAGAACAATCCATTGTTTAAAATTATCATGTCAGATAAAAAATGTCCCCCACTAAAGTCAACCTTATAAATAAGTGAACCATCGCACTTATTGAGAAGATGTCAGGATGATGGCATTACTTTGATGAGATCAGGTATTTGCCACTACCTTGGGTGAAAGGGCCTTCAGTGAACACAGGCCAGCATCATGGAATCAAATGCTCAGAGAACTATGTTCTCAAATAACATTGTATGAGTTCAGGGCTAAACTGAAGGAACACCTACTTGAAGAAACTACATCTAATTGCTTTCAAAATACTGGGTAAGTTGCTGCAGGTTTGTACACTTACTGTAACTGCATTATATACTAGCACTAAATATAGGTATCACTCTGCTAAGAGAACTCCATCCTCTAAATACTTTAAATATTGCACATATGTGTTCATTGCTTGCTGTTTCTTGCTACCATTTGTATGTGTATTTACTTTTAATCTACATATTTGTTATTGTGATATATGATGCATTATCCCTTTTGTTTTTATTTTTTATTGCATTTTATGTCCTGTGCTCCTATGGAATCTGGATTATGGCTGAAAAGGGTCAACTTACCATTCTACTTAGTTGTCATATTTCAAATAAATAAAAACAAAATAAAAGGGAAATATACAAATAAAATAGGTCTATCTTTTCTTGCATGCTCTTCCAAGTTACATTTAGTCTTCTTATTCTTGAATTGGACAAAAGGAATTATTCTTAGTTTTATAAAATCAGGTGTAACACTTGAGATTTCTGTGAGGGCATGTGATGCTCCACATTTGCATTCAGAATAATAAAAAGGACTTGGCTTTCTCTCAGAACTGCTTAAGTATAAAGCTGTTTCATAATCTGACAGCACTATCTTAACCTGGGTCTAATATATATATATATATATATATATATATATATATATATATATATATATATATATATATATATATATTTGGATTCAGCCACCAATGTAAGTATTTTCCTTTTAATACATACTCTGGCTATTTTCATCATATAATTTATATTAGCCTATTCCAATGATAAATGTAGAAAGAGTACTTGGTTCTTAACATAATATGTGATTTTTTTGAAATTACTATATCAGTGCACTATTAAGAATCTTTACCAATGTTATTGTTGTGTCTTTCGGCTTTTCCCGGTTAGGGGTCGCCACAGCGGAACTCCGGTCCACTAATGATAGGTAGTTGATATTTTTACGTGCCGAGTTACCAGCCCTGACGCACAACCTTCAATGAAGGTACGCCCATTCACGCATGTCTCCATGCAGAAGACGCTCTAGCTGAGAATTGAACCGGACAGCGTCTTACTGTGAGGCGACAATGCTACTGCAGCACCACCACCGCGGGTAATGTATAAGTTTACCAATAATTTGTAAAATATAATTTATATAGTGATTATGTGCTGCAAGTACATGATGACAAAACTGTCAGATTGTTTCATAGAAAACTGTTACATTTAAAAATCCAAGTCAACAAAAGTTCAATACAGCCCTGCAACTTTATTTTTGACAATTTTTCACAAAAATAGTAATGCAGAATTTTTTTTCTCAAAAAGTTTTTATTTTCATAAACAAATAGATTAGTTGAACCATTACCTCACAATGTAAACTCTACTATGTAAATAACTGTATACAGTATTTACATATGGCCTGAAAGGTGAACAATGTAAGAAAATGGGTCTATATTATGTCATCGAAAAATGTGTTAATCGAAAACGTTTTCATTGACCACTATACAACGAAAACACTAAACCCAGAGTGGCCATTTCAATGAATTTTTTTTCCAAGGGGAAAAAGTCACTTGGCCAAACAAAAACAAAACCAACTTTCAAACCCTACACATTGGGGGGGGGGGCTTCACCCCCCATACCCCCTAACAAAATATACCAACTCTGAGATCGCACTACAGTGGGGAAAAGGGCAAATCCCTGATGACAGCCAAACATTTTTTTCCCCTGGGAAAAAATTAGCTGAAGTGGCCATTCGGTTTTATTATTTTCCCTGTATAGTGGTCGATGAAAACATGTTCGATGACATAATATAGACTCAAGAAAACTAGTATGATTCATTATATATAGGCTAACAGACAGACAGGTGAAGATTGCACAATTATTAGAGAGATAGAGTTTGTTGGTAAAGCATCAATGAGAGATAGGATTTTTCTTCAAGGATTATTAAATAATGGCTTGGTGTAAATTTGAGTTCTTTGGTTTTGATCTCCTTCATTGCTGTTTTTTTTTGTAGGGATGAAAAGTCTTCAAAGGAGGTGCAATACTGGAATTCCATTTTCTAGCAATCGCTAGTATTGTCCATAATAAATATAAGCTGTCTTTCTAGCTAGTGTTGTCCATAATAAATATAAGCTGTTTTTCTAGCTATTATTGTCCATAATAAATATAAGCTGTCTTTCTCGCTAGTATTGTCCATAATAAATGTAAGCTGTCTTTCTAGCTAGTGTTGTCCATAATAAATATAAGCTGTCTTTCTAGCTAGTATTGTCCATAATAAATATAAGCTGTCTTTCTAGCTAGTATTGTCCATAATAAATGTAAGCTGTTTTTCTAGCTAGTATTGTCCATAATAAATGTAAGCTGTCTTTCTAGCTAGTAATGTCCATAATAAATATAAGCTGTTTTTCTAGCTAGTATTGTCCATAATAAATATAAGCTGTTTTTCTAGCTAGTATTGTCCATAATAAATGTAAGCTGTCTTTCTAGCTAGTATTGTCCATAATAAATGTAAGCTGTCTTTCTAGCTAGTATTGTCCATAATAAATATAAGCTGTTTTTCTAGCAAGAATTGTCCATAATAAATATAAGCTGTCTTTCTAGTGAGAATTGTCCATAATAAATATAAGCTGCCTTTCTAGCTAATATTGTCCATAATAAATATAAGCTGTCTTTCTAGCTAGTGTTGTCCATAATAAATATAAGCTGTCTTTCTAGCTAGTATTGTCCATAATAAATATAAGCTGTCTTTCTAGCTAGTATTGTCCATAATAAATATAAGCTGTCTTTCTAGCTAGTGTTGTCCATAATAAATATAAGCTGTCTTTCTAGTGAGAATTGTCCATAATAAATATAAGCTGTCTTTCTAGCTAGTGTTGTCCATAATAAATATAAGCTGTCTTTCTAGCTAGTGTTGTCCATAATAAATATAAGCTGTCTTTCTAGCTCGTATTGTCCATAATAAATATAAGCTGTCTTTCTAGCTCGTATTGTCCATAATAAATATAAGCTGTCTTTCTAGCTCGTATTGTCCATAATAAATATAAGCTGTCTTTCTAGCTAGTATTGTCCATAATAAATATAAGCTGTCTTTCTAGCTAGTATTGTCCATAATAAATATAAGCTGTCTTTCTAGCTAGTATTGTCCATAATAAATATAAGCTGTCTTTCTAGCGAGTATTGTCCATAATATATGTAAGATTTCTTTCTAGAGAGTATTGTCCATAATAAATATAAGCTGTCTTTCTAGCGAGTATTGTCCATAATAAATATAAGCTTTCTTTCTAGCGAGTATTGTCCATAATAAATGTAAGCTGTCTTTCTAGCGAGTATTGTCCATAATAAATATAAGCTGTCTTTCTAGTAATGCAGAATTTTCAAGGTATGAGTTCATTGCCTGAATTCCCAGAAAATGTATTCTTTGGAGAAGATGCTGCCCACATGTCAAATGTGGCCATACTTCACAATGAAGACAAGCACATCGCCCTGCACAGTATGTGCAAATGGGGAAGCATGCAACACTTCATGAGTGGATCCAATCCCTACACCTGATTTCAAGGGAAGCAGTATATGCAGTGACCATAAACTCAGTAAAACTGAAAACTGGTAGACTGCATCTGAAAATCAGGCACGCCATGTTGTAAATCCTTGAAAAAAAAACAATCTTGGTGGCTCCACAATACTAAAGACAATGAAAACCTCCCTTGTAAAATATAGTTAAAAACTGGAAGTTGAATTGAAGTCAGATGGTGTGTGTGTGTGTGTGTGTGTGTGTATGTGTGTGTGTGTGTGTGTGTGTGTGTGTGTGTGTGTGTGTGTGTGTGTGTGTGTGTGTGTGTGTGTGTGTGTGTGTGTGTGCATGCATGTGTGTGTGTGTGTGTGTATAAATATATATATATATATATATATATATATATATATATATATAGATATATGTATGTGTACTTTAAATATTTTTTTTATTTTTCACTATGTAGATGAAAAAAAAGAGTTTCATATTATTGTTTGTAGGATTTATTTTCATATATTTCAACTTGTTTACATTACCTATTTAACATAGCTTATCGGGTTATTCACATATCTGCAACAAGCATGTAACAGACTATCCACCCACTGTTCTAAGCACACATTACCAGGATGCCCCCAGCACTATGCATATTTGTTGAATGAACATAGTTACTTTATGTACAATGTATTGTCATGCTAAGCAATGGTTGCTGTCAATTGGATTCATTCCCGTATACCTAATATAACTTCTAAGTGCAACCTGATGTTAGGAACTATCAGTTTCCATACCGGTTCACATAGTCCACTTCAACCCACCACTACTGGAACTTACAAGGATTTACTCACTCTACATAAGACTATGGCATGTATACATAATACAATTCAATTGCATGGAAGGTTTAGAATCACATTATGATGGTTGTACATAATGTGACAAATAGAAGCAGTGACTTGGGTTCAGAGTTTGAGCCATGGTACACATGTAAAGATACTCTTTGACACTCAGACTCACAGCTATAATATTGTTTCCACTACATTCTGCTCTGCATGGCATGAGACTAGTAAAGCAGGTTGGAGAACTTCCTCCTAGTGGACAGTTTTGCTGCAGTAGTCCTTTCTGTAATTCAGTCCAGTGAATGTATACATAAAGTATATATATTTAGCTCTTTCATGAGAGTTGTTTCCTTATCATTACTGCACAATGATGCTACAGGAAGTGAAAATGCCTGAACAAATGTCACTACTGCTAATAAAGCTTATATAAATATTCAGAGAAAAAAGAACGTATTCAGCACCAACATTCACTTCATTCAACAAATTTACTTATTCTGAAACTTACCACTGAAGAGTAATAAAGTTTAGTGACTATGATCCTAAAGTTATTAGGCTATTCACTGTAAATCTTGAACACATCAGATGTCTGAACCAAAGTTGTGTGTGCACACTACATACTTCTGAGTGAATGCATATCACAATGAAAAGATTTGTGTAAAGGGTGTAAAGGCCTAGCCAGTAAGATCTCAGATTCCTCATGCTTAATATAAAAATAAGGGATTTCTAAAATGCTTGATATAAGATAAGTATATTACAAAGTTATAGAGATGAACAGCATTCAAAATGAGTTTTCATTTTGAGAATGCATGAATAAAACTTTCCTATGTGGAATGTAACAAAAGGCAAATTGATAAGACATTTTCTCTGTGTCATTTATTTTTTTATTTTATTTTAATTAATTAATTGATTAATTGACTGATTAATGAATGTAATGTTGCTATCTAGTCATGTACAAGCACAAAACTGCAGTGGACATGAAGATGAAAATTCCAAAAAAAGTATACCACATAATGCAGAATACATAGTTACACAGAGACGAAAGATGCTCAAGTGATCAGTTAAACTAGTTGCATTTGATTACATTGCCATACACAATATAGTAATATAGGCAAAGGCTACTCACCAGTAACTGTGTTGGCATACATGACACGGTAACATAGACAAATGCTACTCACCAGTAGTTATGAAGGCATTTATGAGAGAGTAATATTGACAAATGATACTTTAGGCATATACAAGATAAAAATGTATGCAATTGTTTCTCACTAGTAACTATGCTGGCATGTACAAGATGGTAATATAGACAAATGCTACTCCCCACTAACTATGTTGGCATAAATGAGGCAGAACTATATACAAATGCTTCTCACCAGTAGCTATGCTTGCATGTATGAGACAGTGATATAGGCAGATGGTACTCACCAATAACTGTGTTGGCATACATGACACAGTAGCATAGATAAAGGCTACTCACTAGTAATTATGCTGGAATTTACAAGAGGGTAATATTGACAAATGTGACTCTTGGCACATACAAGACAATAATATAGACAAATGCTATTTGTTACTCCTAAAAAGTGGATAACTATGCTGGCATGTACAAGATGGTAATATAAACAAATGCTACTCACTAGTAACTATATTGGCGTGTACAAGATGGTAATATAGACAAATGTTACTCACCAGTAACTACATTGGGATATATGAGACAGTACTAAAGATCAATCCTGCTGACCAGTAACTATATTGGCATATATGAGAGTAATATTCACAAATTCTTCTTTTGACATAGATAAGACAGTAATATAGAAAATATTACTCACTAGTAACTATGTTGGCATATATGAAACAATAATACATGCAAATGCTGCTCACCAGTAACAACGACAGTGACTATTTTAGTTTTAGGATAGTGTTTTTCAGATGACTGTACTTACAAAGAAAGTTGTTGTTCAATAAACAAGCGGACATGACTAAAATGTTCAGTACACTAATGTGTAGAATATATTTTACATACAAAGAAATGGAAATAGGTACTTTGTTGTATATAGAAGATTATGGCCTTTATATATTGCTGGACAGTGTATTAGCTCATAATGTAATATTTTCGGAGCTAACTGTTGTCCTCCCTTTTGTTCTGCTTGCCATGCTACAGACATGCAATCTCAGTATATTATTCAAATTCAGAGTGTGTTGAATGCCTTACATAACTGGATATACAGGAACATTGTTAATTGTTTATTAGAAGTGAAGAACAGTGATATGTCAGCCTTGCAGCAAATTACAGGCTCAGTCAGAAATGTCTATCACACAAACAGAGGTACAGTTCACATATTCAGGCTGCAGAAGAAATCTGCCTGCTTTTGCTTAAGTGCCATCTAAACTTGACTTCCAAAGCATTTGTGAATTAACTAAATCAGTTCGTCTGATATAGCTGTTAGACATGATAAATTGATATATTGCATTTTATATATATATATATATATATATATATATATGTGTGTGTGTGTGTGTGTGTGTGTGTGTGTGTGTATCTCTGATTGTTCAGTGTTATTGAATGCATTTTGCTGTCTTTCCCTGGGCTGATGCTGAAAGCATCCAGCTGGATCATTGTTCTACGTCCACATCATGAATAAATCAATGAATGAAAGAATGACTAAGAGGAAGAGCTGTTTTCTATGTATCAAAATTTCTGACATTATAAGGGCTATACGGATCCTATCCCCAACAAATATGACTATGGCATAGTAGTTGTCCATATATGAGTGAATAACTTGAGAAATACAACCCTGAGAGACATGCATTGAGACATGTCAGAACTTTCCATGCATGTTACAAGTGCAGATAAGACATTAGGTCTGAAAATAATTCTTCCTTAACCTTGAGTGATGTCAAGATCAGTAAAAGTATACTTTGTTTCAAAAATTGGTTAAGTAGCTAGAGTCATTTTGGGGTGTCTATTATGTGCCAGTATGGGATGAGGTACTGACTGTCCAACTTGCTTCACTAAAGCTGACCTGTACCTGTCATTCCAAGGCTTCCATGTGATGACTAAACCCTTTGTTGCGTTCCTTAGTAGTTTTCATAGGTAAAGTCCAGTTGATGGGCCATCCAGTCTAGCATTTCAGACTTAAAGTTGAATCACATTAAGGTGTCTCTCTTCACTGCAAGAAATCTAAATAATAAATTTCCAGATCTTGAGGCATTCCTGCATTTGGAAAGCATTTATATTTGCATATTTGCTGAGACCCGGTTTGAATTTAAAGGGAGCACTGGTTGTCTATTAAATATTGGGATTCAAAATGCCAAGTCTTGACGTGTCAAAAACAAAAAAAAAAAAAAGACTGAAAATGCAAGAGAAGAACAAATATCAATATCGCTTTTCTCCTTTAAACTTCTTTTTTGCAGAGAGCAAGCCCCCATGCACCCTCATTGATGGGGTCTTGGTCCCATACCTCCAAACGTTTATATACCAATTCCAATATCATCATACCTCAGAGTAAAGGGAATATTTTGAGAAATGGAAGTCCCAGACTTGTTTTGTATAAGCCTGCATTTTTGGCCATTAAGTTTCCACATTTTGGTACTTGGTAAAGTGGGTCCCCGAGACCTTCAAACAGTTATTGAGAGCACTACATCTGTACCTGGGTTTTGTGCTTTTCATTTCTTCAGACCCAATGGCAACTGCGGTATAGTCACCATATTTGTCAAGGAACATACTACCACCAGGTAGATCCCTAGTGACCTACACAATGAACTAGCTGAATTACAGATCACTCTTACTAGAAATAATTAATAATTAAAAGCTTGCTATGTTAACACCTTGCCCCCTGATGACTAAACAATATTTCTCAGTGTTCTATATGATCTCCCTATTAGCAGAAACTCCAATATTGTGTGCAACTTTAACTACCTTTCAGTAAACTGGGACACCTATACTTCCAATGTAGGATATGTCCAAAGATTCCTACACTTACAAAACAAAAAACATTGCTTCAGAAACTGGTAAGCAAACTTACTAGAGGACACAGCATTCTATACCTTACTGTTACAAATATGTCTGCCACTTGCACGCCTCCCCCTCCTGAGATATCTCCTTCCCAAGTGATATCTGACCACAGATTAGTGACCTCATTTTTTAAAATACCAAAAGCCACTACAACAATCCCCACTGAAGTTACAAACAATAATGTGTCTACTGAAATGTACTCTGATGAAAGATTAAAATTTGCTTTTAACTGCACCACTCTTGACCCTGATATAGCTGTAACCTTCACTAATGAATTCTAAACCCATTTACAAAAAGAAAAATGTAAAGAGCTAGCAGTCCTTTCTAGAAAGAAGTATCAATGAAGATTTAGAAATCAACAACTCTGGTTGGTTACCATAAATAAATTCTACAACAAAAGAAAGAAACTCCTTAAATTTTATAGCAAATATAAAACTACACTTCTTTAGGAAAATGTCAAAAGCATTGCAAAAACAACTGAAAAACACCATTAGGTTCACTAAAGGAGCCAATGAACGTATGCTGGTTACTGAAAACAAAGATAATTGTAAAGCCTTCTTAAGTTATATTAGAAAACTAGAAAATAATATCCTATATTGCTGTGAACTTATCCAAAATGACACCTCCTATTCTAACCCAATAGACATTGCCAATATCCTTGCAAGCAGATACTGAGCCAACTTCACCCTGAGTCATCTCTCTTTCTAAAGTGCTGAAATGTATTTATCTCTTACTCCATTAATCGTCTCTGAAAATCATTTACTGAAAATGCTAAGACCAGAAATAGTTCCTACATGGGACTTAACAATATATCTGATTGTTTGTTTGTTTATTTATTTATTTAACATTTGTTGACTAGGAAAGTCTGACTAGGACAGAGCCTATTTTCAGCAGAGGCCCAGGGCAAAATGCTCCAGACGTATGGCTTTCAAATGTGGGAGGAAACTGGAGTACCCAGAGAAAACCCATGCGGACACAAGGAGGACATGCAGACTCTGCACAGAAGGCACCTCAGCTGAGAATTAAATCAGAGAACCTCTTGCTGTGAGGCACCAATGTTAACCGCTGCACTGTTTAACCTACCTTTAGCTACTGGTTTCATCCCTGATGAGTATCGTATTGCCCCTCCATAAATGTGGCCTTTCAACTGACCCAAGTAATTACAGATATAACAGTCATATAAGCCTCATCTGGAAAACCATTGACTGTATTATAGCTGACCTCTTAAACTACAATATCAGGTATCTTATTTGATTTGACTACCAAAAATTTGGCTTTCTGAAAGGTGATTCCTGTCTACAGAATCTAGTAAACTTCTTTACAAAGGTTAGGAAGTATGTAGAGGGTGACCACATGGTTCACATGATACATTTTGACTTGGTCATGGCCTTCAAAACTATTATTTATTTATTTAGTTGTTGCATTTGTTAACAACTAGGAAAGTCCACTGGGCGTAGAATGAGTCCATTTTCAGTGGAGGCCCGGGGAGAAAAGCTCCACAATATTTACATACAAAGAAATATTAATACACAGAATAATGTTGAGCAGTATTATTACACTGAATGAGAATAATAAGAACAACCCTAAAAATGATTACTATTCCCCATGATGGTGTCATACAAAAGCTAAATGAAGTAATAGTCAGCCCATTTGAGGTAAAATGGGTAACAAACTGACTGAAAGACAGAACCCACATGGTGTAAGTAGCAGGAGCCTTATCAGGATGTATAAAAGTATCCAGCCGCATCCCTTGAAACTCAGTGTTGGAACCTTTCATTTTTAGCCTTTCCTTCTGAGATCACTAAGCAAAGAGGCAGGACTTCTAGCTACAAAAGTACACAGATGACTGTAGACTGGTGGCTGTTGTTAAGAAACCCAAATGCTCCAACGTGAACTCTCTCATAAATTCTTGGTGGACAAAATTGGTCCAGATTAAATATTAAGAACTGTAGTATTATAATTGTTGACAAACAATCCCTTTCCTATTCATACTGTGTAGATAACACACACCACCCAACAGGAAAATGTAGTCAGGGACCTGAGAACTTGAGTTGATAATTCCTTCAGTTTTGACCTTCACTTGTCAGTTGATTGTCAGGAAATAATTTTACGTAGCATAGCTAATTATAAAAGGAATATCTTCAAAGTCTGAAGAAGCAATCATTCTCTTAAACTCCTCATTGGTCAGGCTAGTTATCAAGTACAATGTTCTTTTCAGGTGTATCTCACTAAACACATCATGCAATTAGAAATACCCCAAAGTTATCCAAGCAAAAAGAAAGCACACCTAAAGTCCATGAGCTGCCAATAGAAGCTGGATGCTCTATCCCTTTATTCAGTGTTTTATACACTTTTGGGAGGAACCTCTTTCACATGTAATGCATCATTAAAAACTCAGTTGTCCATGACCTTCTGTGTTTCTGCAAGTCCAAGATCTCCACAATTATTAGTACAAAGAACCTATATCTAAACCAAAAAATACATAAAACATGGTAGATGAACAGGTTTCTAACCCAGTGCCTTATAAAACTCTGATTTAAACTTCTCCTGTGTGTTAAACATACCAACTCTCTGTATCTTCCTTAAGACACAATAAAAACTTGAAATACAAACTGGCTTACTGTGATTAATAGGGTAGCCATTTTCCTAAACACCTTGATTTTCAAGATCTTTAAACAAAAATACTGCTCCCTCAAAAAGTCAACCTTACATTTCAACCTAACTCTTATGAACTTTGTAGTTTAGACTATAACTGCTTCTTCCTTGTGCCCCGATAAAAATCAAAACAGCAAGAGGAGAAAGATCCTTCTCAAGATTGTGACCTGCAACCTGGAGTCATCTACCTACTGAAATAAAAAAAAAGACAAAAAATAGTCAAAAACTTTAAAGACCAACTTAAAGATAACCTCATAAAAGAATCTACTTGCAATTGCTGTCAGAACAGTGGCTGACACTACTGTTCTTATCATGTTCAAATGTTATACACTGCTGGTCTGTATTAATATTTATCTATTCATTGCTGTTCCGTTTTGCATGCTGCATTTTTATATATTTACATTTCTGTATAAAGCATTTGCAAATGTTATACGCATGCACTCAATATATGTATGTATGTATGTACTCAAAAGCAGTTGTTCTCTATACTGTTTCCAATAGTTTATCATCAGGTCTTAGTATTTGTTTATCTGCTTTTATAACATCTCTGTTACTTGACCACCCTAAATATTTTATTGAAAATTGATGTCTTTTACTGCTCTATGAGCACAGGCCATGGCTAAAAAGAGTCAACAGACCAGTTAATTTACCCTAAATAGCATGAAACATGACCTAGCAGGGCCTCTGGAATTACTATTTAACTGTAGCCTCCAAACAGGCTTCATGCCTCATGAATGGAGAAAGGCAACAGTCATCCCTCTGCACAAAGGAGGGTCATCTATAGGCCCTGGAAACTACAGACTCATAAGTCTCACTAGTCTTACATGTAAAGCCAAGGAAAGAATTATCATGGAGATGATCAATAGAGATATAGTAAACATCCAGACACTGGACCCAGCCAAGTTTGGTTACATAAAGGGCAGATCATGCCTACTCAACCTGGTGGACTTCTTTCAGAAGGTCACCAAAGCAATGGATGAGGGGAAAATCATTCACACTGTCTACCTTGACCTGGCCCAGGCACTTGACACAATACCCCACTCGGGAATTGTTGACAAACTCGAGGTTAGGTGCAAACCTGTATGTCACCCAGTGGATAGCCAACTGGCTCACAGACAGAACTCAGGAAATTAGAATTGGGGAGTCCACCTCTACAAAGAGGCCAGCCACATGTGGAGTCCCTCAGGGATCAGTCCATGGACCGCTCATTTTTGGCATTTACTTCTCTGAAGTCAAGGCCAATGTCAGTGGTCTTTGGCTGACTAAATTTGCAGATGATTGCAAATTAAGAGCTGTCACTGAATCTCACACTGACACAAATGTTCTCCAGGAGGGGCTGACACAGACAAACAACTGGTGTCAGAGTCATGGACTAAAACTAAATATCAAGAAATGCATTATAGTATCCTTTGGCAAGTCATCCATCCCTGGTAACTAGCATATTGACAACACACCCCTTAGAGTTGACCTAGTAGTCAGGAACTTAGGAACACACATAGATAGTAATGTAGCCTTTGATCATCACCTGTCTACAGTGGTGAGGAAATCATTCTATGTTGCACAACTTATAAACAAAGGTATGGCATCTAAGGCCAAGGAAGTCATTGTTCCACTGTATTTGGCATTCATCAGACCTATCTTTGAGTACAATGCCCCCTTTGGTATGTACCTAACCAGGCATATCCAATAACTGGACCATCCACAGAGGTTCCTTACTAAACGAATACAGGGCATAAGTAATATGTCCTATGCAGACCACCTCAAGGCCCTATCTCTGTACACTGTCTACTACAGGCTTTTAAGGGGAGATCTATGCCTGGCATACAGGGCATTGTCAGAGCCCACTCTGATGGACCTCCTGCATAGCCACAAAACAAACAGTACCAGAATTACCCATTCTAAAGACTTAAACCTTGCCTGTGATATAAATAGGACCTGCTGGAAAGATAGGTATGTGTTCCAGAGACTACCCCGTCTATGGAACAGGCTCCCCATCCCTAATCCAATTCAAGTGCAACTTAGACAATTGGATGAAAAACCAGAAATTCATCTCTACTTTGGCATTTATGTCTCTGATGCAAGCAGGTAACTTGTAAATGGTTAATCTCCCAGGCCCGTGCTTATCAAGAGTATCAGAACTCTCCAGAGATTTGGGATGCATGGCTAGGCTTAAAAAGGCCCTTGTGGTCATTAGCCTAGTAAGCACCTATGAACCCGGTAAACAAACAGCAATAAATAAATAAACAGTCTATACGACTGAATGGGTAATCAAGCATTTACTACACAACTGACTGGTGTGTCCCTCCTGGAGAAAAGATGTGTGGCCTGGGGGAGACTACTGGCAAGACATGAATGTTCATGAGACTCAGTGGCATTGGATATCTATCAATCAGTCTGTTAAGTGGCATTAGTAAAAAAATGCAACAAGTCATAAATCTATAAATAAATAAAGTGCTGCTAATGTAGGATGGGATAATACATTATGGTTGTGGACAATAAAGAATGATTTATGAGCATATGATTATGATAAACAGAAAATAATAATGTATTACATCTATCTGAACATTGTAGCCAGTCCTGACAAAGTTAGCCCTCATGCCCTTGCTCATGAACTCCCTCTAATGATGCCTACTATACCACTGCCCCTGGCAATGCATGGATATATTTATTTATTGTTTTTTGTTTATCAGGATGGTCCAACTGGGCACCTACGCTCATTTTCAGCAGGGGCCTGGTAGAAAAGCTCTATTAAAGTTATAAAAATTGATAAAACCAAGGCAAACACTTCACCAGGCAGCAATGACACCAAGATAATCCAATTGATCTTTAATTTAGCGCATTTGTCAGGTATATGACTTCTTCAGAATACAGCATATTAAAACATCCCAGTTTAAATAGTACCCCCTGACCAATGACTGCAACAGACATTACATCATTTCCTCAGCATTTAGTGCCATTAGTAATAATACATGTTAAAATTACATTTATATATGCATATATTCATATCAAACAGCATGAAAATGTATAAAGTAAAAACAAGAAATCTAAAATTGTTAAAACATTATTATAATTATTAATACACCATCTGTAAAATGTATACATAGTTCATATCATGAACATAGACTTAAGTCTCAACAAAGGGGACAAGGAAATCTTGTCATTCAGCCCTGGGGCTTGGTAAGCATTTAGTTTTATTTGCCACTTCAGCTCCAGAAAAAAATAATCTACAGGTCCCCCCCACGTGGCCCCAAATCAACCTGTTCCACAACAAAAAACCTAAATCCATGTTGAGGGTGACTACTAATATGTTTATACAGAGCATTTTTTTTTCATTTTTATCTTTAATATCATAAAGGTGTTGATAGATTCTTAATCTAAGTGCATTTTTTGTTTTTCCCACGTAGTAACACTCACATGAGTCACATGTTGCCACATATACGACCCCTTTACTATAACAATAATGTTTTTTTGCAGTTTTTATACTCCCAAACTTTTTGATCCTGATGCTCACAGCTTCCATCATATAAGGGCATTGGGGGCATCTTCCACACCTAAAACTACCAGCTTGCTGCTCAAAATTATTGTTTTTCCTTTCTAATATTCCTTCTAATGAGGTGTCTTTTTTATAAACCACAATAGGTTTATTCCCTGTTTTTTCTTCCGCATCAAGATCAGTGTGGAATGTTTTCCAATATTTATTAATAATATTCTTAATGTCATAAAAATTAGAAGTAAAAGTCAGTGTTAATGCACGTCCAAAACTATGAGGCCTAATTTCCCCATCAACCCTTCCATCCATATTTTTTTTAGGTAAAGAGGGAAAAAATGCTCACTTGTCCTTTTATTTTTGACCTCAACAACAATATCATTAAGAAACACCTCAGGGTACCCTCTCTTTACTAACATGTCTTTCATAGTGTCACATTCCCTTTTAAATTCATCAGGGTCAGACACCATCCTGGCCAATCTTACATATTGACCTTTTACCAGTGCCTTCTTTTGGTGCAATGGGTGCCAGCTCGTGAAATGCAATAAAGAATTTGAATATGTCGGTTTCCTAAACAATCGGGAGGTAAAGCGTTTCCTTTCATAATCTTTCACAATGGTGACATCCAAATAGTTCACAAAATCCAATTCTTTATTAATAGTTTATCTCAAGAAAGTAGTTGTTTCATTAATAAAAGTGAAAAACCTGTTCAGGTCGTTTTCACTCCCTTTCCAGAACAGGACAATATCATCCAGGTACCGCCCATACAGTACCCATGAAGTCCTGTATTCAGAATTAAATACATACAAGTCCTCCCATTGCGCTAATACAATATTAAACTAAAACTAAAGGGCTCATCTCTATACCGGAAGAATGCAAAGTTCCTGTAATCATGGCTGCACAGGTAAAAACCACACTCTCCAAAGCAAGAACACAGCACCCATGGGACCTGACAACATCCCAGGCTGCATTCTACATGAACTACAGAATGAACTGGCACCCCAACTAAGCACCATGTTCAATCATAGCCCCACCTCAGGCTCTGTGCCCACTGAATGGTGCACAGTAATGGTTATCACACTCCACAAAGGGGGAGCCACCATGGACCTCGGGAACTACTGCCCCATTAGCCTAACAAGCCTGGTCTGCAAGGCCATGGAATATATCATCATGGAACTTATAAACAAAGACACTGGTAATCTTCAAACTCTAGACCCCACCCAGTTCAGGTTTTTAAAAGGCAGATCATGTCTCCTAAACCTGATTAACTTCTATGAAGCAGTCACCAAAGCCGTAAACGAGGGTAAGGTGGTTCACACAGGCTATCTAGATCTCACTAAGGCTTTTGACACCATCCCCCACTCTGGAATTATAGATAAACTCAATAAACTAGGTATAAATCCCTATGTCACAAGATAGATTGCCAACTGGCTCACTGACAGAACCCACACTGTGAAAGTAGCAGACTCCAAATCTGACTTCAGACCAGTGACAAGTGGAGTACCACAGGGTTCAGTCCTGGGTCCTCTCCTGTTTGGTATCTACTTTTCTGAAGTACAGGCTAACGAAGTTCACAGATGACTGCAAACTAGGAGCCATAATTGAAGCTCCTAATGATGTAGACGTCCTACAAAAGGGCCTCACTGAGACAGATGCGTGGTGTCAAAGCCATGGCCTCAAGTTCAATGCCAAAAAGTGCATTGTCATCTCCTTTGGTAAAAACTCTGTACCTATGAGCTACCACATAGGTGGTAGTCTACTTACCACTGAAAGTGTGATAAGAGACAGTGGGACACAGGTAGACAGTAGTCTCTCCTTTGATAATCACATTGCCACAGTAGTCAGGAAATCCTTCTACATGGCACACCTCATCACAAAAGGTTTCTCGTCCAGGAAAAAAGAGTTCATTGTTCTCCTCTACTCGTCATTCATTAGACCCATTATGGAGTACAATGCCCCTTTTGGTATGTACCTCACAAGACATCTGCAACAACTGGAAAGGCCACAGAAATACCTCACAAAGAGGATTACTGGCCTCAAACAGATGCCCTATGCAGACTGTCTCAAAAAACTCCAGCTTTACTCCGTTGCATATCGCCTACTCAGTGGCGATATCTGCCTAACATACAAAGCTATGTCAAACCCAGAGCTGTTGGATATGCTCCACTTAAAGAAATCCCTATCCCTCCGAGCTACATGCTTTAGGGACCTAAACCTTATCACCACAATAAACAGAACGTGCTGGAGGGATAGATTCCTGTCCCAGAGACTTCCCATACTCTGGAACAAATTACTTATCTATATCAAACAAAGCTCCTCATTAGCACTCTTCAAGAAAAATCTTGATGATTGGATGGGAAATAGGAAATTCACCCTGGGGATCACTTCTGTGGCTCTGCTCAACAGGGGCACAGGAAAATAATTTTCTTGGGTCACGAAAGCCAGGGTACCTTTTTGGCTAGGCTTGTGTAGACCCTAAGGCTGATAGCCTAGTACCTACCTATGAACCTATTATAAGTGATATATAATGTTTGCAACTAAAATTACGTCAGTATGGTTTTATTAGCATTTTTATAAATGTAAGATTGCTTACGTCCTAAGTGATAATTTAATAAAGATGTTTCTTGTTAAAAAAATAGCCACAGCAGAATAACCCACCTGGGGCTGAGGCACATTGATAGCCTGCTGTGATGGCAAAGAATGTTTGAATTTTTTTTTGGCTGTAAGAAGGACTGACCATGGTAGCTATAGTCTGCTCAGGGAAGACAAGCAACAAATGCCAGTAAACATTGCCGGTCTGTAAAAGTTACTTTTTTTTTTTTTTACATGAAAACACAGTAAAAGGCAGTTTATGCTGGCATCACAAAAGTAAAATAAATTTCTCCACAGAAAAAAAATTCAATTAGTTTATACCACTTTTAAACAGACTGGAAAAAAAGACCACTCCATTTATAAGAATATTGCAGTCTTGTGGCAGTCCATTAAGACACAGCATTTCTAGCTTTCAAATAACTTTCCTGAAGAAGAAAGGGATAAAACAATAACACAAATAAAAAAATGGAAGTTTTTCTCTTCAAAGGATACTTATCTGCCCAGCAAAGGAATAGAACATGTGACTGTCAGTCTTTGAAATCCTTCGAAGAGCACATTGTTTGGGCAGTAAAGCTCTGAAGGGCTTTGCACCCAAACTTGTCTTTTAGTCAGCTCAGCTTGAGCTGCCTGAAAGTTTGGGAGTGTGAAAGGTGCCCTGAAGATTTGGGAGCTGGGTGGCTGTTATATTCTTTTTAGTATATAACCCCGTATAGCTAAGGCTACTGCAGCAGTGATCAATATGATACACTTTGCAAGTAATTATAGATGTTCAGCCACTTCTTCAACTATGCAGATGGTGGAATGTAAAATCAACATTCAACCTTTGCAAATTCATAATAACAGTACTAGTATGGGATACTAGCAATCACAGATGTTGTCTTGCTGTATACATATATATTTTCAGTATTTTAATTGTTACCCTTTACTACTGAAACATGCACATCTTTCACAACATAACCAGTACTTACCCTGGAGCTCGCTTAGGCTCTACAGTCACTCTCTATATGTTTCCCAATTCCTTGCAATCTCTTAAGGAGCTGGAAAGAAAAAAAGAGCATAATAAAAAAGTAATTTACATTGTATTTACGGTATGGAGCTGGAGAGTGTGCTCAAGCTTCAGCTTACCATCAGCCAAGGAGCTCAGGCTTTCTGTAACTTTTGTCACTGTAGATGTGACAGAACTGTGTGGGATGCCAATAGAATGATTAACAGCCTTGGCTAAACTACTACAAGCCTCAATCTGGTACTGAAACCCAGTTTAGCTCCTCCTACAGGAACTTGTGACTGTATTGTTTTGCAAGGATATTCACTAATATCTTTGCTTCCTCCTCACACCACTTCTGTGATCTGAAAGGTGAACTACCTTCACCTTTGCCAGACATAGGTATCTCTCCTTCAGTGATTTCAGGAAAAATGGCTAAGATTGTGATGCTGTTTTATGTGAATACATGTACATTGCTTTCAGACCATAGTAAACCATGGTAGATGGCCTATTATTATAATTCTCAGTTTTCCAATGTGTAATACCCATGTAGGACCATGGCTGTTAATTTCAGTATTTCCCATACTAGGTAAAATCCACAGACAAACTGAAGCAAAAGGATCCGAAAATGCAGAAAACAAGCGTAAAGACCTGAACGCAATTTATTTAATATAACAGTAGAACAGCGTTTTCGCCACACACACTAGGTGGCTTCTTCAGAGGTAACAAGCAAACAATAAAGCACTCCTTAAATACACAGTTAATTGGAAGCAATAACTGGTGAACAGTAATTAAAGGGGAAGCATCCTCTAATTTTCATTGAATAAAAATGCAGTAAAACTCTTTAAAAGGACTTTGACAAACACAATTAAGATATGCCCATATGACGTTTTTAAGCAAGCTCTTTGTGTTCCACTAAATAGAGGATCTAAAAACAATATAGGGCGATGGTTACACATAAACAAGCCCTGTACATAAAGTAAAAAAACAAAGACTCATGATAGAAGTCATCTATTAGGGAACTAACTTGCAACTACAAAATATATAGAATGTATAAATATATTTTGTTCAGTATACATTATTGTTGTTGTTTTCACAACAACCTGTACAATGTAGAGAGCATAACTCTATAAAAAAGGGGGTTTACATACTAGAGTAACAACCACCATTCATTAAAAATAAATATAAAATGTATTAAAGGTTTTACAGGGAAATAGATGCCCAGTTGCCAATCCTAACATATACACCATGACTGTAGAGATATTAAATGTTAGATACAAAAACAACATAATCAAAATCAACAAATGTAGAATAACAATCTAATCATTTATCTCATATATGATTTCAACTTAAGGAAAGGGGCGATATTACAACTCTCGTTTAACCCAGATGGGTTAAATGCATCAAGCCTAAGTTGCCAAAGAAGTTCACAAGTTTCGAGCATTAAAGAAGTAGGACCACCCCTGGGTGGTGGTGGAAGGTGATCGATACCCATAAAGGTAAAAGAATGCCCTGAACACGAACAAGTGTGCTTAGCCAATGCATTTTCACACTTCTTGTTTCTGACTGCATATAAATGCTGGTAAATTCTGTCCTTAAATTTCCTATCGGTCTTGCCGACATAGAAAACTGGACAACAAGTGCAAAAGGCAATGTAAATCACGGATTTGGTATCACACTTAATCCGGTGGCGCAGCATGTACTTCCTACCTGCTATAGAAAAAGAGCTACCAGTTTTAATATAAGTGCAAAAATTGCAAGCTCCACAAGAAAATGATCCTTTGGATCTGGCACTAGATTCACCGGTTGAACTCTGCAAGAGGATGCTTCCTCTTTAATTACTGTTCACCAGTTATTGCTTCCAATTAACTGTGTATTTAAGGAGTGCTTTATTGTTTGCTTGTTACCTCTGAAGAAGCCACCTAGTGTGTGTGGCGAAAACGCTGTTCTACTGTTATATTAAATAAATTGCGTTCAGGTCTTTACGCTTGTTTTCTGTATTTTCGGATCCTTTTGCTTCAGTATTTCCCATACTAACAGAGATATGCCTACGGCACTGGCAACTAAAGGTGCAGCAGCTAAAAACCTCAGTTTACTGATGCTGAGAATGAGATGGTATTATAGACCATCCACCTCCTGAGTAGATGGCTCATTGCATTACACATTGCCACCAAGCCCTTCTGTGATTATGTCTGGTGAGAGGTTGTGAATAATGTTAGTGCTGTGGGTGGCCAAGACTGGAACCATGAAATTGTCTGATGAAGAGTCAGTGATATGACTCATAATGCCTCCCTCAGACTAGAGACTTTGCATGGAAGCAGAGGACTAAGGTGGTGGGCTTTCTACTGTACCCAGAGACACAGGGTTCCTGGCCTCACTTGAAGGTATTAACATTTCCTCAGAGATCCACAGAGTAGTGCTGGATGTCAAGGTAGATATGGATAGGCCCCAGAGGATTTCTGTGGGTGATGCCCCATGTAAGTAGCCTACCCTTACAATGTGCCCTATTTGTCACTGTTAGTCAATTAGCATTTATCATACCTATCTCACCTGCTGCATATAAGCATATCTAGCATTAAGGTGTGGCAGCTATCTGCACAGGGTATGCCCATGGTCGCATGTTGTTAATAGTTGTAACAATATCACTTACATGTACAGTTTGGTTGCTTTGGAATACTTACTGTGGATTTGATTTGTTTTTATATATTCACAGGTGAATGATTGCCTGGCACCTGAACTATGGAACTACCCTTGTTTAATGTTGGAGGGTCCTTAGCCTTAACTACCCATTTCTGATGTTGGAGGGTCCTTAGCCTTTGATGATGATAAATAAAACAAATTTTCCTGGATGCCAAAGCATTCCAGGGTAGAAAGTGCTGAGTACAAAGTAAAAACTAGGAACCCAAAATCTGGTAAATAATTTTTATTTATTTATTTATTGGCATTTGATTACTGGGAAAGTACACTGAGATGAAGAGTCCATTTTCAGTGGAGGCCTGAGGAGAAAAGCTCCAAACATATAATACAAGCTTAAACAATTTAAACAATTGAAATATAAGTAAAGGGATAGGTAAGCATCACAATTCCCATACTTATAACAGATAAAAATATCACAAATGCACATATATAAAGAAGTTTACAATACTGACAAAATCATTCATAAGAAAATATGAATATAAGCAGTTAGCATGTTCACTTTTGACAAAGAGTCTAAGTGACAGAATGGAGGAAGGAGTAGAGGTTGTAGAAAGGAAATGAAGAAATTGGAAGAGGTCAGGCCTTGAAGGAAAGGAATGTGGAGCAGTGTTACATCTCCAAATGGAAGATAGGTAGTTGTGTAAATAGAGTTTGAAAGCAGCAATGTTTGGGTTAGATCTGAGAGTTATAGGGAGAGAGTTTCACTTTTCGGCAATAGCATAGGAGTTGAACATCTGGAGGTTCTGGTTTATTAATCTGTAGTAGATGTAGATTTTAAGACCTTAGAAATCTTTTGGGTAGGTAGCTGGCAAAAAGAGAGGAAAGGGCAGGACATAGTGAAGGTTTGTATATAATTGTATGTGCTGTCATTATTTGAAAGTAGGAGAGAGTGTGGTACTGTAGTTCTAGCCAGTTTAAAGAATGTAAAGCTGCACAGTGGTGGGGGATAGGAGATGTTTGTTGCAAATCAGGCACATTCATTGTAGCAGGTTTCTAGTTTGGATTTTAAGTTAGAGGATAGGTTTGTGAGTAGTGTAGCACCATAGGTCAGAGAAGCTAGAAGATACGTGATGGCTAGGGTCTTTTTTGTAGTGGAGGTGAGAAATTATTTGTGTCTGTATAGTAAGCCCAGTTTTTGATGAGATTTTTTGATGTATTGGACATGGAAGAACACATTTGCGGTGTTCATCTTTTATAACACCTAGTATGGGAGACAATTTCAATAGTTGTTTTATTGTGAGAGAGTATAGTAAATTGGTCTTTGTTTAGTGTGGTATACAACTTAGGGTTAAAAAATAGAAATTTGGTTTTGTTAGGTTTGAGAAGCAAGTGTTTTTTTTTTTGGTAAGCTAGTTTTCAATGGAATAAAATGCTAGTTGAGTAATGTTTTGGAACTTGGGAATGGAATTAGCAGAGCAAATTATTGTAGAATCATCAGTATATTGAATAACAGAATCATGAGTAAGAGATAAGTGGAGCCTATTAATGAAGATACTGAAAAGTAGGGGCCCTGATATGGAACATTGGGGCACCCCTGTGGGGTTAGGGTAATAGGAAGAAAGGGAGGAGTTCCATTTAACAGCTTGTTGCCTATTTGTTAAATAGCTTGAAAACCAATTAAGTGACGGAGAGTACAGTCCAGTTAGAGAGAGTTGCCACAGAAGAAGGGAGTGAGACAAGTAAAGGCTTTGGAAAGGTCTAGGAAGAGGGATGAGGCAAATTTACCAGAGTCCTTAGATTTATTAATTGTGCCCATGAAGGAAATGTTAGCAGTCATTGTACTGTTACCTGGCCTGAACCATGCTGAGTAGGAGACAGACTTTGATTTGTGATGAGAAAGTCAATAAGTTGAGACCGTACAAAATTTTTAAAAATCCTGGAAATTGGAGAGAGAATAGCAGTTGTACAGTAGTTGGAGAGATTTGTGGGGTCACCTCCTTTATGGAGGGGTGGAATAAATGCCAGTTTCCAGGTCTTTGGAACGTAGGATTCAAGTATGGATTTATAAGAATGTAATTGGGTAGGAAATTGTCTCTGTGGCAAGTCTTAGGTTGTAGGGAGATAGTCTGCTGCATTAGAGCACGGTTTAAGTCTGAGTAGTAAATGTTTTATGGTTGCAGTGGGAATAGGTTTTAAGGAGAAGAAAGTTTTGGAGGATTTGTAGATATCAGTAGACTCTTGGTAGGATGGAGAGGGAGGTGTGTGGGAGGGGGAGAGAAGAATCTGAAAAACTAGTGGCAGAGAAGTTTGAATTAGTATACAGCTGGGTAAAGCTGGATGCATTGCTGGATATAGTGTTAGTAAAATGGTTGTTGAAGACAGTGGCTATATCTGAATTATTTGTCTTAGGAAATTAGTGTGGGATTGGCCCTAGTACCTGGATTTAGGAGTGAAGAAATGCTTGTCTAGAATTTTTTGGGATTGTTCTTGTGTTGGACTGGAATTTTAGGTAGTACTCTTTTTGTCTTTATTTGTTTTTTTACATAGTTATGGAGTTGCCTATAATGTTGTAAGTTGGAAGGATTTTTGTGTTTTTGCCAGAGCTTCCATACTTTAGCTCTGTTTTGTGCTAGTTGTTTTGTTGACCTTGTTAGCCAGGGGGCTAAATTAAATGTTACCTTTTTTATGTAGAGAGGTGCAAATTTATTTAGGGTATCAAGGAATAAGTTATTGAAGCAGTTAACAGCTTTGTCTGGGAGATTTTCTTTAGGATATTCCAATTTATTTGTTTAGTAGGTTGATGAATAGTTGGGGGTCAAAGTTGATTAGGTTTCTGGATTGATTGTCGTGGTGTTCTATTTGGATGGGTGGGGAAATTCTGAGGATGAAATCAGGGAGATGATCACTTAGAGTATTTGGAATAATGCCTGCTGAGGACATTTTGTTAGAATCAGTGACCAGTATCCAATCTAGGATGGAACCTTCAGAGTGGGTTTTGTTAAATCTAATAGGTGATGTAATTAGTTGGGTAAAATGAAATAAGTTTAAATTAGTGGAGGGATGTTTTGAGCAGATGTTGGCCAAGTTTATATTTATGTCTCATAGAATAATGGTTTCATTTTTGATAGTGCTAGAGATCCAGGCAAGGATGTCCTCAAGGATAGGTATATTATTGCCTGGGCGAATGTAAATATCTATGATGCATATTTTGGAGTTTTTTATTTTTAGAAAGGACATTAGAATTTCTGCAGTGACACATTTTGGGATGGAGTTGGTGAAGGGGGTTATGTAATATATACTATGGTAGAAGAGGGCAACTCCTCCTCCTTTTTTGTGGTGTCTATCAAGTTTAATGGTATTGGAACCTGGGGGAGGAATTCTGAGTCTTTTATAGTTGTTTTGAGTTTTGGTGGCAGCAATAATGTCAGGATGGCAGAGGGAAGTTCAGACATGAAAGTCAGCAACTTTATTACAAATGCTTTACAAATTAAGTGTGATGAGCTTTAGGGTTATGATGTAGGTGGGTTGAGTTGGGATTGTAGGTAAGGTGGGGCCTGGATTGGGTTGAATGTCTCCACTGAGAAGAATTGTAGAGAATTTATTTGTGTGGACTGAGCTCTGTAGTTCTTTTCTAGGTCTACTGATGTGCATGTATGAGATGGGTGTGGGTATTGTTATGGGTAGAAGTTTTAGTTTGGGGAAAAGTAGGGGGTGCAATGGATACAGATTGGATGATATATTACAGTAGCAGTTTGAGCGTGTTAAAGGAATGGATGGGACTGTTGTAAGTTTAGGGGTTATGGTGGTAGGATTGAATGTAGTTAGCTGAGTAAGAAATAGGCAGTTATGGAGGAGGAGTGAAACATAGATTAGAGATGAAGACATTGTAAAAAAGGGATATAAGATATGGTATAGGGATGCAGTTAGGTTGGGAAAGAGTGGTAATGTAGAAAATTAAATAGGTAAAGAAAGAGAGAGCAGTTAATGGGAGAGGTAGAGAGGGAGGAGTTAAGTTTTGGATAAAGGGGAGAGGAAGAGGGTATGTAAGAAAAAGGTGAAATGTGAGTTGCTAATTATGGGTGTGGTTTAATGGTATAAGTTTAGGAGTACTGGGGGTGGATGGAATTTGGGGGCAGGGTAGGGGAGCAGAGAGAGCCCGAGCACAGCAAGGACGAACAGACTGGGCCAGACCAGATCACTGGAACATGCAGAAAGAAAAAACTGTCAATCACTGGAGATGTGAGTATATGAAAAAAGGAGATATGGCTGACTAAAACATTGTATTTATGAGATTAAACTTGAGCAGGAGTGTAGCAGGAAGATTCGGTTCAGTGGTGTGCTAGTGGCCATTCACAAAAGAGTTTACCTGCAGGAAATTGATACAAATTTTAAACATACATTTATAATGGAGTAATATTGTGCACTAAACTGGTTAGGGCTGGAGCTGTTTTTCTTTAGACTGGCTATAGGGGAGAACTGCTCCGATCACTGAGTCAGGTGTATAGCCTAGGAGAAAGAAGAAAGAAGGGAATTTGTTAAGGGTGACCAACTATGAAAGGGAAATCTTTAGGATATCAGTGAGAGTCAGAGAGAAAAATATTGATGAGGAGCAGTGAGAGAGTAGGGAATAGCGAAAATGAATTGTTTGTTATACATAGAGAGAGAAAGAACCACCTTGGAGTATTAAGGGAAGGAGAAATTAGAAATGTAATGGGTTATTAGGAGGGGTGAGAGAAGGTTAGTGTTAGGAAGACAGTAGATAATGGAGAAAAGAAGACAATTAGTAAGACTTGAGAGAGTTATATGAAACAAAAGCAAAGTTTAATTGAATGGATAGGAAAAAGCTGAAGGCAGAATATCAAGTCATCACAAAAAGTTATCAGTTATCATTCTGTAAAGTCAATGAAGCTATATACAGTTACTAAGTTTGGAATATTAGCTCTAACTTGCAGTAATACAGTTATAATTAAATGAAGAAATATGCATAACAAAAATACAAACTGAAACTAGGTTACGCTGACAGTCCACAGGTTATAGGGCATAAGTGAAACAGTGGAAACAGTGTTGTACAGCTATAGCATGCACTTATGCACTTTAGCCAGGGTAATTAATACAATTAGGTGTTCTTTATTTAAACTACTTTAGAGCTGATGCATCACCAGGTTTGAACAACCAATGTAGTATTAAACCAGTATTAAAAGTTAGACATGAATGTTTGTAGATACAATGTAGAATGCATTTTTAAGATGCTTTTTTAAAGATGCTATTTAACAACATATTATTAAATGGTAGATGATGTGTACCAGAGTAATTATTTTTATAGATATTTTGTTATATATTCAGGATGTGTGTTATATTTGTATTTGTATGTTAGTATTTGAGTATTTATTTACATCTTATAGGATGATCCTTTAAGTCTTAATTGCTTATGATCATCTGACTTACATTTAGGTTCTGGCAGGCTAGATAATTAAATCGTATGTGTATTTATAGACTTAGCTTGCAGCTATTATTTATGAAGGACTAAAAAGAGTCTAATTCTAAACCTTTGCCTTTTCTGTTTACTGCTTTTGCTGCTGTTTTAAAATAAATTTATTGGACATTGGGTTCCTGTTTTTTCCTTTGATGATGATGGCAGGAAACAACAGGCACAGTCTTGGGCCTCAAAGCATGTGTCAGATAAAGGAAATGTGACACACACATCCCCTACTCAGACTGTGGACATAGTCTATATACTTAAGCATACCTGTGATACACTACTATCTGAGTATGGACAAGTTCATAGGGATACTGTATATCAGGGAAGTGTGGTAGCCCCAAGTACACACATATGATGATCTTTACCTATCCACTGTGAGCTGGAGAAACAGTATAGGGGGGTTGGTATCCATGCTTACAAGAGGTATAGTTACTGCCTTCCGCCAAGGCTATGTCACAACTGCCACCCAACAAATGTGCAGAGCTATCGGGCAAGAACAGGTGAGTTCCACCAGCATACCACTCAACCTTTTAGCATAAGAAATCTGGGTATAGCCAAATATAATGGGGGGGGGGGCAAAGGCCCAAAAATAGGGACAGAAAAAGTTTTAGAGAAACAGGATTTGGTGTAGTATGCATTTTCTGAAGGATATGAAGTCTGAAACTCAAGCGTATGTTATTATTTAGTGACTTTAATCCTTAGTGAGTTGCTAGAAAAACACAAATGTTGTGAGGAGTAGATCAAAAATTGAGGCAAAAATCTGTGCATTCTGCAAAGATATCGACAGTTGAGCAGCACGCCCACAGGTCCTCAACCAAGAGTTTGAGGGTCATCCAGGCAGCCCATGCTGACGTATAGGACTGCATGAACTGTACATGTGAATCATTAGACAGGATGAATGATGCAGAGGACCATGCAGTGTCCATTCTGGATTGTCTGTGACGGGTGAGGGGCTATTTTCAAGTCCTGTCATCTGGTACATCCTTGGATGTTAGCCAACTTGACCATAGCCACACAAGTTCCTGCTCCAGTAGTGTACCACTTCCAGAGCTACTTTAGTTGTGAATGTATCAATACCTAGGCCACCATTCTGGTCATGCTGACAGTTCTTCTACAGACACTGGTCATGATCAGGTAGCACACCAACATTTAGCCAGGGTCAAAAGACAGCCTGTGCAACTTCTGAAAGAGACAGCTCTCATTGGCGAAGGCATGCACAGGATACCGAACCTTCTGCCATGCATACCTTGGACCTCTTCAGTAGATCACAGCACAATGCTGACCCATGGGCAGACAGACACACACACCACCACAGCCCGTAACACATCCCCCACACACAAAGTGAGCTATGCTCATCAACACAGCAGCCCTCCAACAGCCTCTTCACACTGACAGTATGTATCCAGGAAGCAGAACTGTAACTTCAGCAGCTGAAACACATGTTTTATGATGTTTCTCGTTCATGACAGGGTATGGAAGTGACCTTGTTCTGTTGTGATACATGGATTTCTCATTGGAGTCATAAGTCAAGATTCTAGGGTGTATCCAGTATCACCCACTAGACTTTCACATGGGAAGTCACTTCTCATAAACTGTTGGAAAGGGTTTCATATGTGCTAAATGTGTGAGTCATGGGAGCTGCCTGGCTGTCCTGCCCACACATTTTAAATGATATTCTGTACATTACAGACATCCTGGCAGTTTATGGACAGATACACTTTGTGGTTCATATACCTCCTTCCCAGTTCAGCATGTTTGGCTTTTATTTCAATGTCGAAACTGTCTATGGCCCCCAGTACATAAGGGAAATAGGTTAGCTTAGAAATCCCATATGGTGTTGGCTCTATCTTCTGGAGTACATGTGAACCACATATACTTCCCCACATGCTGAAGCACAGCATCAAGGAATTGATAGAGTATTCTCAAGACAGATGCCTGAGATACCCCACCCACAGTGTCCCCAGTTGGTCACTGAAAGGACCCTGTAGCTAATATATGTAAAGACAACATACCTTGGTAGCTCTTGGAATGGGTGCTCCATGACTCCCACAGGGCTGCAGATGAGGCTGACACATGTCTACTATTTGTTGCATGGTGTCTCAGCCCACGTATTAGTGTTATGGAGGACATGAAATGTTAAGCATAGTCAGAAGACCCAGTACCATTATGGGAAATGGACAATGGACAACATCATGCTCCCCTCTGCAAAAGCAGCTGCTATTAGAGCTAATTCTAGATATAAGTTTACTATTGCTGTGGCAATCCTTAACATATTTTTAATTTCTTCTCTGCTTGAACGCAAGCATATGATTATGTGCATTCATAATGCATGCACTGCATGGATGTGCAACATTTATACATATCACTCTGCCATCTTTTTTTGCTTCATTAGCATACAGCACAGCTCATTATAAGGTCATTGGCATATATCTCGGCTGAGCCTTATTTTCCAGCTAGCTTCATCATGCTAATGGTTTTCCTGAATCACATACACCCTGCTCATCCCCGCTAGTCATGCAACTTTGCAATTCTTTATGAAGTTGATCCTTTATCTTCATTAACACTGAGCCATAGTCCTGCCTTTGTTGGTGGTGCCCCTTGCTAATTGAACCTGGTTGAAGAATGATTATTATTTGTTTTAGAACATTTTTCATACCACTGCATTTTACCTCATGTAACACATCAAAAAAGGCCAGGACATGTAGATTAAGTTTGTTATTGATCTTTTAATAGACTATGCAATATCAGGGCATGAAGTCAAACCATGTGGCATAAAGAAAGTAATCTTATTGGATGTGTCTGCATGAAATAATATTCGCTGTATAGCAGGTAAGACCTACACCATGGTTGTTCAGGTTATATAATTTATATTTTATACAGAACATGTTGCAGTTTTCCATTTTGCAAACTGTTTCTCTTCTTTTCCGGTCAGGAGTTGTGAATAAGCTGCAGAAAAATGTGTTGAGCAATAAGGTGCATGTGTACAGTGCTCATTCTGACATCAGTAAACACCTCTCCCCTCTAAATCCTTATTTTATTCATTTGTTAAGGTGCTATGTGGACTTACCTTTACAGACTCTTTTAAACCACACTACAGTTTAAAAATTCTAGGGAAAAATAAAGATTATAAGTATGACTATTTCAGAGAAATAGTATCTTTAGGAAGTGACAAAAAAATGGTGCCTAGTTTAAACCCACACTGACAAGTGAAGAAAATATATGCTGCTCCAGAGAGATTGCAAATGAAGGTCAATATCAAATGCAAATATCTAATTGTGAAGAAGAAATGCCAATTTGCTACAATGTCCAAAGCATTATATGCCACAAATAAGATGATATTTTAGCCACATTTAGCTTTATTCACTTGTTTGGCACACTGGCTTGGGTATAGCGGTATATTTATTACTCACATGCTGGCTCTGTAAACAGAGAAATGTTATCAGCATGGATTACTTATGACTTATCACTTGTGTCAAATAAATATGATTCCAGATAGCTGTTGCAGACCTCTGTTCATTCCAGGCAGATTTGTTTTAAGACACCATAGTTTTCATTATAAGGAGTACTTCATTCCAAATCTTTGTTTAGGGTGTTGCACTACAGAAAATCTTAAGGTTTGTTTTTTTACATGATAAGTGCTTTATTGGGAATGCCTTTTAATAACAAATGCTGTGAACCCTTAAATCATGTACTACATGTCATTACTATGCATAACGACTCTTAAAGAGTGCAGTATGTCAAACCCTGTGGAAGAATGAGTACTTCCAAAATGCACTCTGAAGCATTAATTTGAGGAACTGAATATGTAGAAAGAAGGGAAATCAAACATTTACCAGTTAGTACAACTTATTAATCTCTAATACCACCCCAAACTGTACAGCCTGAATAAGTTGCTTCTGTTAACTTCCTTTGCATACTAACAAACATACTTTATAGAATAAACATAGTTTTTGCTTAACTGAAATACTTAACTGGAGTATGTTGAATAAGTTATTGATTACATCATAATACACAACAAACCTGTGAACATATGAAATCCATTTACTGTTCATTTTCTACATTGGGAAAGGATGCTTAACCTAAACTGTTATTTGTAATAAAACCGAATGATACTACATTCAGAATTAATGAACATATCGAATGTTATTGTCGGCTATGCTATTGATAGGCAAAGTGTTGATTATCTCTTTGGCAAATCTGAAATACCTACAAAGTAGGTGTAACTGAGTTACTGTATGTTTATAACAAGCATTTCACTGCAATACAAAATAAGCCATTAGAAAAGGAGAATCGGGGCCAGATTCCAAAAATGTTACTCTCAGTGTAAGTCTGCCTGATTCTGAAAGGCCTGCTCTCAGTTTAACGGACTTACTTCAGTGTAAAGCCTATCTATAAACAGGCTTACACATGCAGCCAGATTCCAAACCTGCTCAAAGTTAAGTGGTCACTTACACTGAGAACAAGTCTTTTGGAATCGGGCTTAAACACCATGAAGAGAAGCATAGTTTTGTGTGTGTATATTTTCATACATGTAGCTATATTACCCCATGGCAAATGTAACAGGATCATAGGACATTCACAAGTTTCACAAGTGGCAAAGTGCACCTTGCCAGAACCATACCTCATCTCCTTCATTATTTTCTGGCAAACCTTATATTATAGATTAAAAAAAAAACACTTCATATGCATATAAAGTACACAGACACACACACAGACACACACACACACACACACAGACACACACACACACGCACACGCACACGCACACGCACACACACACACACACACACACACACACACACACACACACACACACACACACACACACACACACACACACACACACACACACACACACACACACACACAAACTAGTGATGCTTCGAAGTAAAATAAAAAAGCACTGACTACAGTATAAAAGCCTCCTACTGTTACTTTTACTAGTACTAGGCAAGTCTTATTGTCTCATTTTAATAAACCTTGATCCACAATCCATAGAAAAACAAATGGGCATGGCCACATCAGCATACACACATACAGACACATATGGTTTCCTACATAGGGACAAACCGAATGAAAAGTTATATTCAACTAAGAAAACGTGTATGATACTGATATGTGACAGCACATAAATACTACCACCACCTCACTGCCTTGAATCTTAAAAAAGTATATCAGTGTACTGAATGTGCACATGTATAGATGTTAATATAAATGGGTATTTGACATTCAGCTGTCCTGCTAGTGTTAAGTGTAAAGCAGATAAGAATGTAGCTGATCAATCACAACTGGGGAGCTGCACTTTATCCATCTCATATTTCTCATAGAAATGATTGCTAAAGCTGTTTGTAGGTCCTTGATTTGTGATTTTCTTTCTTTATTTTTCTTTTGTTTTTGTGATAACACTTTTGTGCACACATGTGTGTCTGGGGATTTAGTATGTCTAAGTAAGGGAGGTATACAAGGCAAATTCCTATCCATGGAGGGTGCAGTGGATCAGTCTATCTACATGATATTGATTTATCTACTTATTGATGTAGCAGTGCCTTTGTTTTATAACATAATGTGAATGAGTCATATTAGCAAAGTTAGTTTTGGCAAATGTAAAATGTCTGGTGCTGTTCATTGAAACTAACTTCACCAACAATGGAGTTTGCTTCTTTCTTCAGTTATATGACCATGAATTTGATATATCTATAATTTTTTTTTTTTTGGGGGGGGGGCTCATTGCACCTGCAAAATGATATGTTATCTTATGTTTGCTAAATATAATATTGACAAGAAGTTTTTGAACGTTTTACCATCTCTGAAACTACATTTGGTGAGGTAACATGATTCCAACATAGCGCTATAGCATTGTGTCATTTATTACTAAGCAAAAAATAGTGAGCATGTTTATCATTAAAACAATAAGCCAGGTGTTGACTTATTAGTACAAATATCTCTAAAATGCTACTCTAGGCCCAGCACCACTTGTAAACATTGCTTCTAGCCACTTTCTAATGACATAGTGGAATATTAGAAATGAAAAAGTTAAATGCTTTGTGAAACAATTTTATCTTTTAAATATATATAATGTGGCTTCTAAACTCATCATTAGATTGATAAGCAATACATTCATAAATGTATGTCTGTTAAAAAAAGATAAATATTTACAGAAATATTTCATACCTCATGGTGTTTGAACTTGCAGCAGTGTCCTATCACTAATACTACGAATGTGTGAATGAAGTCACTGGTGCCTCAGCACAGCAGATCATGCCAATAAATACAGTAAATACAGTGCAGGGAGTGTCCACATTCTCAGTTTTAACAACGTCACACTGAAAATAAACAAAGTTCAAAATGGAAACTATAAAATCCAAAGCAGCCTTTATATCATAATAAAGACTGCTTTGAATTGTATAGTTTCACTTTTCAGTTTCTGTTCATTTTTATGTGTCATTGTTAATGCATGATCATTTAGAGGATTTGAATAAATAAACGCTTTACTATTTTGTTTTTCTGGTAATGAAATGGAATAGGACAGTTCACTTTTATCAGTTTTTTCATGTGATACAAAAACAGATTATCAAGGAGTATCTGACTCATTACAGCTGAGTGATGTCTCCAGGTAAATCTGCAGTTACATGCCATTGATGTCTCTAGGCATCAACTACTCCTTGTTGATATTTGCATCAATAATTCTAAAACCATGCTACATACTAGGTATTAAAAGATGTCATCTTAAAGCCTGCATAATGAAAATCTCAATTGCATGGATAGTTTAAATCTGTCTGGTGCAGGTAAAGAAATCATAATTGTTCATGTAACATCTATTTATATAGAGTTAAAAAAACATGAAATTTAACTCTATATAAATATATATTTAACAACTAAGTAACACAAGATAGTACTGCTTAGCCTTGTATGAAAGCTTTTAGCTGGAAGAAGAAAATGCTGCTGATGGTATGTGTGTAACTTCAATGATTGCTAAGATATTTCAAGTTATTTACAAAATCTTACAAGTATAATAGTCACTGTGTCTACTGTAACTTATATATTTCAGTTTAAGTCCTAGAACCTAAAGAGTACTACCACTATAAAAATAGTTTGTGCTGAAGAGTTTGCCATTTAAACTTCCTTAGTAACCCCTATAGTTTCACAGATACAAATGTTTGTTTGATTTGAAATGTGAGGGCATAATTTGATTCTGTCAAAAAGCTTAGGCTTCACTCATTGAAAATTACAGTGCCAATTTCTTGAGTTCCATTGGAGGGAGTGAGTTAAGATACAAGGAAATAAAAGTTTTGCAGATCCCATACTATCATAAATGTCCCAACAGCTTAACATACTAGGAGGTAGTTAAGCTCCCTCCAGTTTCTTATGTTATGACGTACATCATGCTGTATTGACTTCCCAGGGCTATTTCATGCTAGAAGTTACTACCTGCCCCTCTTTATGTAAAACAGTCCCTGTTTGGGCAGTTGTGTCCTGTGAAAAAAAGTAAGAAAAATGTCAAATATCCTGAGATTTTAGGACAAAAAAATGTACCCTGCATGCCTCACTAATCCAGTATGCAGATGATTCCACCCTTATATGCTCAGCTCCATCCCTGACCTCCCTACAGCACCTCACCCAAGAGTCCTTCACCTCAGTAGAAAGATGGATAACTAACATTCAACTTATCCTAAATCCTAACAAAACCAAACTACTACTTTTTACCCCAAACAAATCAAAAACAACTCCAGTCTTCTTCTCCATCTACTCCAGTAATGATAATATTATCTCTCCCTCTCTCCACACCAAGCTCCTTGGCATCGAAATAGACAACAACCTCCACTTTAACATCCATATCTCTCAAACTATAAATAAGGTGCACAAAAAAATGGGTTCCTCATACAGGCAAAAGAACTTTCTAACTAATCGAGCTAAAGTCACCCTAGCTCAAACCCATCTCCTATCTACACTACTATATGCAGCCCCAATTCTCACTTACATTAGGAAATCTGACCTAGACAAACTTGGGTCCTGTTATAACAGAATTGCCAAGCTTGCCAAAAACTCCCCATTTAGAACCCATCACTGCATACCTCTCAGACAACTTCAATGGCTCGAACTGCCACAGTTGCTACTATATCACCAACTTGTTCTATCATACAACATCCTAAAACAACCTGACACAATTCCTGCTCTAAGGCATCTACTGACCTGCCACACTCCAAATCGTCCACTCCGCTCAGCCAACAAATCACTACTCACTATTACCTCAGCAAATAATACAGCCGGAAAATCTCTCTTTTCACACACTATAGCCAAAAACTTGGAATAATCTCCCCCCATCTGTGACTTCTGCAGCTAACACCACTCTATTCAAAAACTCCCTTAACGCCCATCTTACAAGTTCTTGGCTCTGTCCATGTATTACATAGACCACAATCTGTTACCTCTACAACCATCTTCTTTCTCTCTTTTCATGCCCCAATAAATATGTTTCCTCAAAATATTTTACATGGAAAACATGTACCTGTTAAAATCTGACTGTTGCTCTTTGCAAACTAAACCTATATATGTAAATTTTTTTATTGCAAATGTCTACTGTATTTTTTTTATCTCTTTTTGACTTCTTTCTAGAAATTTCTAGTTCAATAGATACTACTTCCTACGCATTGCATTATATGTTTATTTTCTGTAATGTGTTGTTCTAATGTAACTGGAGCTTTTCTCCCCGGGCCTCCGCTGTAAACGGACCTCGTCCAGTCGGACCATCCTGGTAAACAAAATTAAAATAAAATAAATAAATAAAATTTTAAAAGTTTGCTCAAATATTTGCTAAAAATAATTAGCCTGTATCTGAAAAAGATAATATTTTAGGAAAGAACAGACAGAAATGAAATTCTACAAGAGTGAGCTTTTATTTTCATATATTTATAACTCTGTCACTAAGACTTATGTATATATATATATATATATATATATATATATATATATATATATATATTTATATTTATATTTATGTTTGCATGTTTGTATTTGTATAATACACACACACACACACACACACACACGTGTGTGTGTGTGTGTGTGTGTGTGTGTGTGTGTGTGTGTGTGTGTGTAAATATATGTTTTATATATATATATATATATATATATATATATATATATATATATATATTATGCATCTCAATATCTATATCTATACATCTATATCTATCTATAGATATATAGATATATATAGATTACATGGATATATATTATATATATATATATATATATATATATATATATATATATATATATATATATATATAAATATCTAATATTATAATATATATATATATATATATATATATATATATATATATTGTCTGGGGATATGGAGACTTGTTCTCCCTGTGGGGTGCAGGAGGCTTACTAGTTCCATGGAGCTGTCCATTTTTGTGTTACTACTTAAGTGGGAAATAAAATTGTAATACACTTACATGAGACAAGCACAAAATGTAATCTGCATTCATTTCTATATTTTAATTTTAGTCAGATGTTTCTATTTCTTGTTCTACAGAGCTAGTTTTTTTTATCAAAAGGAGATGCTACTTAATCTGCTGGACCATTGTTAAATTAAGTACTCATTAAAGGTACATGAATATCACTATGGCCCTTAATGTAATCTGGTGAAGGTGATGTGAGTAATGTCAGATGACTCTGTCCTGTTGTAAGCAGCATGTTCCTACCACTGATAATTTACTGCCATTCTACAGCTGTTGTCATGATGACTTCTGCAAAACAAAAATATAGAATTCACAATACTAATCTACCTTATGCTGTCATAAAGTTCTTTTTAAGAATATAGCCTTTTTGTCACAGCTTAGGTATACATTGTGATACTGATGAGTTCAAACAGCTGGGTGGACATAGACTGTCCATTGCAAATTTATACTCAATGAGCAAATTGCTGGTACTGCAAGGTTAGGAGAGACTGAGGGTGGGCGAGAAAGAGAGTTCCTATATTTCTTGCAAAGAACATGGGAGAAAAGGATGACCCAATGGGGCACAAGAGTAACATAGATCAGGGAAAATGGCTTTAGTAAGGAAATGTATGAAGATATTTACCGGCATCCATTTATCAACGCATTATAAAGAGCAGAAAAGCAATACAGAAATGTGCATACATTTCCATTTTTTATCAACTGCTTGCATTGTCAGCAAGCTGCTATGTATATACCAATACAAAAACTCCGTTTTGTTGAGAATTGCAGTGGTTAAAATTATACAGGACATAAATATGCAACAGTTTCTACATGGACAGAGAAGTAAAGCCCTCAACCCAGTAGTTGCTCTGTTGTCTGTAATTGTATTTACTTATGACTGTTCATGATGGGAATCATATCTTTGTCAGAGTTGTTGGGTTTGTAAGTGGCACGTCTTCCTGTGTGATGTGTATTTAGATTATATGATGTATATTTAGATTTAGATTAGTGTTCATCGTAGCACCAAAATGCTGAGGTAGTAAAGCTGCATTTGCCATATAGCAAAGAGTGTGACATTATTTAATTGTTCTTAGTTATGCAGGCTTTAGCGTAAGAACATTTTAGTCTGATGAACAGAATGGGCATATTTGTACCATTTGTAAAACAAGAGTGGTTCTACACTGCGTTTGCATATTGTGGTGAAATACTGGTGTCTAGCTGCATTATTGTCTGTGTATTGAGAATAAATGACTACTTCTTCCTTGTAATAGTAGGCTTTGATTTTGATTATAATTTCTCAATATTTATGGTACTTACAGCTGATCATGCATTGTGGTATTTGTTTTGATGGAAGATCATGAACATTAGGGATCCAGCAGTTTGCCCTTTCCCCACGATACAGCTTTCTCAGCAGTTTATTGCATTCTCATTTTGTCAAACACCCAGCTTGTCAATTGCAGGACATTTTGAACATCGACTCTTCACCTGTTTCTCTGATGTTTGATCTGTGCTAGTGTGAAAATAAGTGGGGTTTTGTTATTATCCTTTTGAATATACTGCATGTTTTGGCATTAGGTATGGGGGTGTGTTTATGCAATCATTTGTTGGTAAGAATAAAAGCAGGGAGGAAGCATAGATTTGAAAGTTTTCAAGTGTGTCTGCGAGTATTTCTACATTAGGGTTAAATAAGGTGATATTGTTAGTGTATGTGCAAGGTGTGTGTGTCTGATTGTCTTGTATAGCGGTAGTGTTAGGGAAAGTATTTTTGTAAAGGAATTAATATGGTTGGAGTTAAGAACAGTAGCAAGGTTTGAGTTAGCACATATAAGTAAGGATGTACAGTGGTGATTCACCAAGTATGCTAATAATAACCTAAACCTGCCTCTGCCACTAACCTTTTCAAAAACTCTTTTCCTAATGTAACAACAAGTTCCTAACAGTAGCACTATTGAGGTAAATTGTGTTTGGATATACAGTTAGTTTTTTGTGTGTGTATATATATATATATATATATATATATATATACAGTAAGAGCACATACTCATACACAGATAGGAAACACACCCATACCCCCCCACACACACACATGCACACATGTGTTTGTATCTGAATGTTTATGCATTCTCTCCTGACGCAGTTGTATAAGGAAATTAGGGTCAGATAAGGAACTGAAGTTATGTGAATTAATAACAGAAAATGCAATACATAACTGTATAACTGTGGGTTCCTTTCTATGGCACCAACTCTTATTTTTTTTTTTTTTGCTTCAAATCTTTTTGATTCAAAGACTTGTGTGTTCATATCTTTGTGATTCAGACTATTTTCTTCTATGTCTCAAGATTATAAACTTTTCTTAGTTTGAACTTTGGACATAGACTCATAAATATAAACATTTAACTCAAAAAGTAAAAAGTCACGCAGACAAAGCAATTAGTAAAAATTGCAAGAAAAACCCAGCCAAACTAGAGTTAAAAAGAAAATGTAAAAAGTTGCAGACATTCAGAAGCCATATAGCTGAAACACTTGATATCCTTTAGGGGTCATTTGCATATATCCAACGGGCCTCTATTGTAGGAGGTCTAAGGTATTACACAGTGAAAACTCTAGCTTGGCTAAGTTTTCCTAATAAATATAAACATATGTATGTAATATATTCGGATGAAACATTTTCCAGATTGTTCACAAATCTTTTGAAGTTTGGAGAGCTCTAGTTATAGAATAGTAAATGGTGAGATAAACTTAACTTTAGCATACTGGAATGGCAGGTCCTCCTGATAGCAGTTTGCAGACACACATAACAGGATTTGTGTTAACATGCATTTTTCTGAAAGATATGAAGTCTGAATCTTAAATGTATATCAATATTTAGTGACTTCAATCCTCAGTGATTTGCCAGAAAACCACAAATTTTATAATGAACAAACCAAAAATGTGAGGGAAAAATATGGACATTCTGCAAAAATTCAGACAGTTAAGAGGTATGCTCATTCCAAAAACATCCTCCTACGATCTTAGATACCAAGGACAATCAACCCACTCCCTCCAACATTTCACACCCAGAGCAAACTACAACTGCATTAATCATATTTTTATGTACTTCAGACCCAAGTCATTGGAATCACTACCTTCTCATCTAGGAGTCCAAACAAGAAACTGCACTCCCTGGAAGCATTCCTTACTTTGGAAGATGCTGACATTTGAGCAGTCACCGAGACATGATTCAAAGATGCGGAAAGCACCCCAGCTGTGCAGGGCTACAATGCCTTCCATGCATTGAGACCACAAAATCAACATGAAAGTACCAAAGGAGGAGGTGTCGCCATCTTTATTAAGGATAAGTACACCTCTAGACTGGTCATTCAGTATGATTCTGTTAAGCTACTCCATGTCCAACTAACTATAGACAAAGCCCCCTACCACATCATAGCAAGCTATAGGTTCCTCATCATGAAACAGGAAAAGCATACTGCATACCTGGACTTACTGGAATCAGTTGCCATACAGCCCAACACCTTACTCATGGGTGATTTTAATTATCCTACCATTGAATGGGAAACATACATGACCACAAACATACTGGCTTAGAGGTTCTAGGACATTGTCAGTGCAAATGCTTTGGAACAGCTAGTCAGCACACCCACAAGAGGTTCAGATGGACTGGGCATAATGCTTGTTAACATGGTAGAGCACCCCCCCCCCCAATGTTATGTCCTCCCTGGTAAGATTGGACCCAAAATCAGTCACGTTTGATGTAATTATAAGACTAGATACCCCATCAAGCTCAAAAACACTTAAGAATTTTTCAAAGTCAAATTACTTCCTTCTAAGTGATTGTATAAGAACTTTCAAAGCCCCCTCAAATGCAGATATCACAGACACCTATGCAGAGGTATACACCAATGCCCTGTATACCCACTTAAGCAGTTGTATAGAATTGGCTGTACCTGACTGGATTAAAATCAGGTCTTGCTGCAAAAACAACAACAGAAAGAAACTAATGTCCAAGAACAAGAGGGAAGTGGCTTAGCAGATGAAGAAGTCCATCTCTAGTTTAAACAAACAAATTTCCAGTCTCATCTCGTCCGTCAAAGCTAATTACAAAGTAAAAATATCCTCTCTAGCAAAGGATAATCACAAGGCATTCTTTAACTACATGCAAAATCTAAAATGGAATACCCAGCTATGTGTTAAATCGGTTGTGGATGGCACCACCTATACTCAATCAGAGGTAATAGCCAACCTGCTAGCTGACAGATTTGGAGCAAACTTCATCACCCTGTCCCATCCAGTCATCCCTCAAAGTATACCTGTCAGCATTCCTCAGCCTGTTATCTCAAGAGAGCAGATCATCTTGTCACTCTCCAAGGCCAAAAACATGGGCATGAATGTGACAAGACAACATCACAGGTTACCTTTTAAACAACTTAAAACATGACCTAGCAGACCCACTTGCACCCCTCTTTAACCACAGCCTGCGGACTAGCTATGTTCCAGTGGAATGGAGGACAGCAACAGTAATCCCTCTGCACAAAGGGGGACCATCATCCGACCCTGGGAATTATAGGCCAATAAGCTTAACTAGCCTCATCTGCAAGCCATGGAAAGAATCATTATGGACTTTATTAACAAGGACATAGGTAATCTCCAGACTCTGGACCCAACCCAATTCAGATTCATTAAAGATAGATCATGACTGTTAAACATGGTTTACCTCTTTGACAAAGTCATCAAGGCCTGGACTACAGAAAGACAGTGCATGCTGCCTATCTTGAGCAAGCCAATGGATTTAACACAATCTTGCTCACAGGCATTATTGAGAAACACTCCCAATTGGGAATTAACCCCTACATTGCCAGCTGGGAAGACAACTTGCTCACCAACTGAACATATACTGTCAAAGTGAATGACTTCACCTTAACAAAAGATCAGTCACCAGTGGTGTGCCACAGGGTTCTGTGCTGAACCCATTACTGTTCAGAATTTATTTCTCAGAAGGCCAGGCAAACTTGGATGGCCTGTGGCTAACCAAGTTCCCTGATGGTTGCAAATGGGAAGCAATCACTGAGCCCCCCCCCCAACTTTGTTAATATACTGCAGACAGGGTTAGCACAGACAGATGATTGGTGCCAAAGCCATGTGTTAAAGCTAAATGAAAAAAAAATGCATTATTATTCCCTTTGGGAAAGCTGACATCTCTTCTAGTTACATTATAAACAGCACCCAGTAGTACATGATCTGGGTACTCAGGTTGATAGCAATCTGAAATTTGACCATCACATATCCATAGTAGTAAGGACATCCTTCTATGTGCCACATCTCATAAGTAAAGGCATCGCATCTACATCAAAGGATGTTATAATTCCATTATACTCGGCCCTCATCAGACCAATAATTGAGTACAATGCTCCCTTTTGCATGTACCTCACCAGACTCATAAAACAGTTGGAGAAACCATGGAGGTTTCTCACCAAAAAATTACAGGGTACACAAAACAAGCCTTACGCTGAAAGACTGAAAGTCCCGTCACTGTATTCTCTCTCTCTCTCCTACAGATTGCTAAGGGGTGACCTGTGCCTGGGTTACAGGGCAGTCTTTGACCTGGCCCTGATGGAAATGCTACTCATTTATAAATCAAACTGCACGAGGGTCACTCACTCCAGGGATCTTATCCTAGCCTCTGATATGAACAGGTCATGCTGGAGAGATAGATACATCTCCCAGAGACTGCCACTTCTCTGGAACAAACTTCCATTTCACATGAAACAGAGCCCCTCCCTGGCCCTCTTCAAATGCAACCTAGATCAATGGATGGGTGACCACAAATTCACTTCTGGGGTGGCACCCATGTCGCTCCTGGATAGAAGTCAGTATTAACTACCATAGACCCTTAACTCTGCAAAATTCACTCACCTAACCACTTACAATGTGGCAACTTGGGATAAATATGGCTAGGTTTGTAAGGGCTCTAGGCCATTAGCCTAGTAACCTTCTATGAATCTGTAATAAATCCATCCATGTAGCCAGTTTCTGCATGTGTATATTTTTATTTAATTGCATTATATGGACAGCATCAGCAGATTTATTTACACCTATGCACATTAGCAGAAACGCTGGTATAAAACATCACTTCTTCTTTAGTTATGCTAAGAAAAAAAAAAACTGTGTCTTCTAAAAATAATCACTTAGTCAATCAATCAATAAAGTAAGTAAGTAACCCACCACCAAATCCACTACTCCTACTTAAATCAACACCAAAAACACACAGCTAACATTAGTTAATCAAAAAAAGCAATAAATTGTATGGCACTCTGATTAGAAAAAAATATATGACAATTGCATGCTGTTGTTAAGCAATCAGTTATAGACAGCCTGTAACCTTTCCAACTTCTGTTTTTGTAAGGTAACCATAGACTGTCCACTATGCTGTCTGAAAGAAGTCATGACCATGATCACTTTATTCAACTTGTAAACTGTCAAACATCTTCTTCTCAAAGGTAGAAAGAAGTTATTAGGTCATTACATTGTTAAATAGTCTTACTTAAACATTCTTTCTATACAGTTGCTGTGCTTAAAGACAGCACAGAAAATGTATAAAAAATAGTTAATACTGTACTGACCTAAGTATTTACAATGTCAGGGTTTACAAGCTCTTATAGTGATCACAGCTGTCACCACTTATAGACATCACAAGTAACCTAAATGGCTGTGTTGCCTGGGGAGCCAAACTCACTTGCTATGCTCTGTTCAAGGAAGAGGAGGAGAGAAATATTATTTGAGAATAGTTTTGCAGGGTGGATTAATCTGTGAACTTAGCAATTATGAATGGAATGAAAGAAAGTAAATCTGTAAGTTAAGATTCCAGGTGTTTTGTGATGTGTTGTGCAATGGCACAACAACTAGCAAAAGTGGATGTCTCATTTCATACCAAAAACAAAAACACCTCAAGGCTGGTCAAGCAGTATGACACACTTCAGCTTCTCCACCTTCAAATTACTATAGGCAAATTTCCATACCAAGTCTTTGCAAGCTATAGGTCCCCCTCTGTTCTCCAGGAAACCTATAACACATACTTAAATGTACTGAAGACAGTCCTCAGTCAATCCAACACCATATTCATGTGCGACTTTAACTGCCTCACTATTAAATGGGAATCATACACAACCCCAAACATGCAGGCCCTGAGGTTCCTGGACTTTGTAAAGACAAACACAGTGGAGCAGCTAGTCTGTATGACCAGAACTGGCACTATCATCATTGACCAGGTACTCACAAATATGGGAGATTGTTGTCCCCTCCCCAGTGTAATGTCCTCACTGGTCAGTTTGGATCATAAAGCTGTCTCCTTTGAAGTAAAATTAAATTATAGGACCCTTGCTAATCCTGGAATTTTTTTTTCTAGGGCAAACGTCTTACTTTTAAGTAACATCCTGGCAAAATGTCATGCCCCTCTAAACCCTGAGAATATCACTGCCTATGTTGAATAGTTCACGGAAACTATGTACAGTCATGTTAATGGTGCCATAGAGACAGCTATTCCTACCCAGAATAGGCACAGGGCAAACTCAAAAAACAATTCACTCTTGTAGAATCCCAACATTAATAAGCATCAAAATTAGCAAGTTCAGTATCCAGAAAGGAAAAAAGCTCTCTGATCAATCTAAATAAGCAACTCGGGGGCTAATCAAGTCTATTAAATTCAAATTTGAGCTCAAAATACCCTCCCAGGTGGCCAATGACAATCACAAAACATTCTTTAGCTATGTCAGCAACCTCAAAGGCAATACACAACAGTGTGCCAAAGTAACTGTAGGAAGAGTCACCTGTATTGAATCAGAACATTTAGTAAATCTACTGGCCAGCAAATTTAACTTCAATTTTACTCGCTCTCTCCCACAGACACCCCTCAAGAAATATCCTCAACCATTACTCTCCCAACTATCACTAGGCAACAGGTCCTCAATGCAGTCCCCAAGGCCAAGAACACTGTATCAATGGACCCAAATAATATCCAAGAATGCTTCCTTAATAGCAAGAAACATGACCTCTGAGTTACAATGGAATCACTATTTAACTATAGCCTTCAGACCAGCTTTATACCAAGGGAATTGAGGAGTACAGTTGTCATCCCTCTACACAAGAGAAGGTCATTTATGGGCCTGCATTACCCCGGAACCATAAGTCTGACTAGTCTCATTTGCAAAGCTGTGGAAATAATTATCATGGAAATAATAAACAGTGGTACAGGAAAACTTCAGACACTGGATCCAACTCAGTTTGTTTCATCAATATCAGGTTATGCCTACAAAACTTGCTGGACTTCTTTGAGAAGGTCACCAAAGCAATTGATGAGGGCAAAATTGTACAAACTGCCTACTTTGACCTGGCTAAAGTATTTGACACAATATCTCACTCAGGCATTGTTGGCAAACTTATGAAATTAGGTCACCCACTGGATAGCCATCTGGCTCACAGATAAGATCCATGAAGTTAGGATACGGGAATTTACTTTCACAAAGAGGCTAGTCTCTGGCAGAATCCCTCAAGGCTCAGTGTTGGGACAACTCTTTTTTGGCATCTATTTCTCTAGAGTCAAGTCCATCATTAGTGGCCTCTGGATATTTTACTCCCTCTCTCCCATTAAAACCCCTCAAGAAATATCCTCAACCATTACTCCCCCAACTATCACTAGGCAGCAGGTCCTCAATGCAGTCTCCAAGGCCAAGAACACTGTATCAATGGACCCAAATAATATCCAAGATCAAAGAATGCTTCCTTAATAGCAAGAAACATGACCTCTGAGTATCACTAGAATCACTATTTAACTATAGCCTTCAGACCAGCTTTATACCAAGGGAATTGAGGAGTACAGTTGTCATCCCTCTACATAAGAGGAGGTCATTTATGGACCTGCATTACCCCAGAACCATAAGTCTGACTAGTCTCATTTGCAAAGCTGTGGAAAGAATTATCATGGAAATAATAAACAGTGGTACAGGAAAACTTCAGACACTGGATCCAACTCAGTTTGTTTCATCAATATCAGGTTATGCCTACAAAACTTGCTGGACTTCTTTGAGAAGGTCACCAAAGCAATTGATGAGGGCAAAATGGTACAAACTGCCTACTTTGACCTGGCCAAAGCATTTGACACAATATCTCACTCAGGCATTGTTGACAAACTTATGAAATTAGGTATTAACCCCTATGTCACCCACTGGATAGCCATTTGGCTCACAGATAAGATCCATGAAGTTAGGATATGGGAATTTACTTTCACAAAGAGGCTAGTCTCTGGCAGAATCCCTCAAGGCTCAGTGTTGAGACAACTCCTTTTTGGCATATATTTCTCTGGAGTCAAGTCCATCATTAGTGGCCTCTGGCTAACCAAGTTGGCAGGTGATTGCAAGTTAGGCATAGTCATTGAATTTGCCAAAGACACAAATATCCTCTGAGAACCCCTGACACAGACTAATAACTGATGCCAGAGCCACAGTTTAAAACTTGTTGCCATGGAATGCATAATAGTATCCTATGGGAAGACAGCTACTCCTAGAAACTACCACACTGATAATACAGGTCTATATTAGAACATCGAAGTTTCATAACTTTGAATGTTCTAATATCGAACCCTATTCAGCGAAAGCTGAAAACATCGAACATACCGAACAGCGAATTTTTTCCTAGGGAAAACATTCGCTGTTCCAAAACACATACACACAACACAAGCACACCAAACAAACAGCAATCCACACACATACACCTAAAATCTTATGCCTAACCCTACACTAAACTATACACACATCACTAACTATCCACTTACCTTAACCCAAACCCTAACCCTAAGGTCCGTCACTATCGCACACTCACCTCACCCGCTCTCTACCGTAACTCACCTAACCCACCCTAACCCTCACGTCCACACAGTCGCACACATACCTAACCCACGCCCTAACCCTAACTCACCTAACCCACCCTAACCCTCATGTCCACACAATCGCACACTTACCTGAACCTGACCCATAACTTTCCACCACATAGCTGAAAATACTGAAGCAACAAAAACGGGCAACTGAATTCTTTCCCTAGGAAAAAAATCGGTTTTCTGTTGCTTCGATATTTTCAGCTTTCGCTGAATAGGGTTCAATATTAGAACATTTGAAGTTTTGAAACTTCGATGTTCTAATATAGACCCGATAATACACCACCTAAGAGTAGACTCAGTGGTCAGGGAGTAAACTGACCTTTAACCATTATGTGTCTATGGTAGTAAAGAAATCATTCTATGGTGCGCAACTTATAAGCAAGGATATGGAATACAGGTCCAGGGTTATTTCTTCCACTGTAGAGTGCAACCCTCCCCCCCTTCAGTATGCACATGAGTAGGCACATGCAACAACTGGAATTTCCACAGATGTTACTCACTAAAAGAATACAAGGCATTAAAAACATGCCATATGCAGATCACCTCAAGCACTTATCCCTGCACATCATCTCCTACAGGCTGTTAAGGTATGATCTATATCGGACATACAAGGCATCCCAGGATCCTACTCTAATGGATGTCTTGCATATCTGCAAAACAAATAGCATCAGAACTATCAGATCAAGTGACATAAACCGCGCTTGTGATATAAATAGGACATGTTGGAGACATCATACAAACCAGGAACCCCAGAAAAACCTACAATAAAGCTTAAGACATGGAAAGATGCAGGCCAGAGCCACTTGGTGTAATTCCAAATTTTTTTTATTACAAACACAGATTAAGTGCTTTTGTCAGACTATAACAAGAGACTTTTTCGGAATCTGTTAACACTAACAATAATGCACTGTTTTAAACCCACTCAATAGTCACATGTTGGTTCCCTCAGCCAATAAAAATCAATAAACAACTATACACCTCCTCAATATATTAACCCTTTTTACATATTTAAAGGAGGTGCACCTTATCAAAGTAAAGAAAGTGCCAGTAAAATTATGTACATGTTATGACTCTAAAACCAAACAAGAACACCAAAACATAATAATCAGGCATTAAAATTTTTAAGCATAGTACAATTGTAGTTGTAATACACTCTGAATAGAGAGTCTGTCATTTAAACCAGGTGGGAGTAAAGAATTCAATCTAATCTGCCAACACAACTCTCTCAGATGTAAAAGATCTTCCCATGGTCCCCCCGGCTTCTTTTGTACAGTATCCAAACCAAAGAAAGAGCACTCATGATTCGGAAATTCTGAACAATGTCTAAAGATAGCATTGTTCTTCTTTTTGTTTTTTATATAGAGCCCATGCTCATAGATCATTTCCATCAAATGTCTTTGGGTCTTCCCCACATAAAATCCTTCACATTGTAAACATCTAGCAACTGTGTTACATGTGCAGTGAAAGGTAGACCTAATTTTCTTTTTATTGACTAATGCAGTATCACCCTCATAGATGAAACAACATTGGGAACAAATCCCACATTTCCTCACTTTTTTGCAGTGGAAAGTGTCACTTTGGACCTTACATGTTTAAAGTATTCCTTAAAGATCATCCCTTTCCCGTAAATTAGTTGGGGCTTTTTCTGGGCAAGGGCCTTAGTGTCTTCAAACATGAGAAAAGTCTCCAATTCCTGTTGAGAATCTCCCCAATTTCTTTCACATCACTGCTGAAATTAGTGATAAAAGCACTCATATATTCTTTTCATTAATTTTTGTCACTGGTGTCTATACTTGTATTCTCAGAGTCCCTTAACAATGGTTTAAGATCACCTGTCTTTCTTTTGGCACCAACTTCTAGTTTGATTTCTCCAATTAAAGTTTCAGGATAAACTTGACTTTTAAACATGCTTGCCAACTTAAGGGCATCATTGTGGTATGTCTCATCCTCTGATATCTTCCTCACTAATCTCACATACTGCCCTTTTACAATGCCCCTTTTTTGATGGTTAAGTTGACAACTGTCATAGTGCAACATACTGTTGGAGTAAGTAGGTTTTCTAAAAATATTGCTGATAAGACATTCATGTAAGCCATCCTTACTAATTTATACATCTAAATAACTGACTTTGGTGTTACTATAAGTATAGGTAAATGTTAAAAAAGTAGATGAATTCAAAACTTCAATGAATGTTGAACTTTCATCTATTGGTTTGTCCAAGATGATAAAAATATAGTCCAAAAAACTTACATACAACTTCCATGGGGACCTCAGAATGTTTAAATAAGAACTTCCTTTCCCATCCAACCGTAATGATACTGGCATAGATGGACGCACAGACAGCCCCCATTGCAATGCCCTTCTTTTGAAGGAAGTACTGTCCTCCAATAATACAAAGTTATTACAAAGAATGATCTCCACGAAGGTGTGCAAAACATTGATATCATTATGACCAAAATCAGTTCACGCAAACAAAATGTTGTAGAACCATTATCAACTCACAGTGTGGGAATGTTGGTAAACAAGTCCACTACATCTGTTGTTAAGAAGACCATTTCTTCATCAAATCAGACATCTCTTAATTTCACAAGAAAGTACCATGAGTCACGACATATATGCCTACACTGATTTAAAGAATCCTTAAGTCTGACATCTACAAATGTGGCTAATGAATGCATTTTCCATTTACATGCATTAACTATGGGTCTCATGTGGGTCACATACAGACTTATAGATTTTCAGGATGCTGAAGATTGAAAGAATGATCTGGTATTTAACTGTAAGAAACTCAGACTCATCAGGATTAATTTGTTCCTGAAACAGCATATCATATAACAAGCAATCAGTCTTACTATAAGCAATATTAATCATATTCAATGATCTCTCTTCACAAAATGCAATATCCAACAAATTAGGGTTCATTCGATAAAGATAGTGATGCTTATTCATAATCACAACACCCCTGCCTGATCAGGTTAATTAATTTTTCATAGTTTGTTCTGACTAAGCTCTTTTAATAACTTAGGTTCACTTGAACTTAAGTTACAATAAACATCATCATGCTTCTGGGCCATAAGCTTTCTAAAATGAAAATCACAGAAACATTCAAATAAGAGTAAGGGTGTAGAAAGGGCGGGTTAAATAAACTTTTTTTTTCACAACCTGTTTTCTTCCAGTTCAGTAGTGTTAACTTTGAAAACAAAGTAAAGTTCATTTTCCTAAGAAAAAGTTTGAAATCAATAATTAGTTGGTCTATCCGAGACCTAGCACTAGGCACAAAAGTAAAGCATTTACTTAAATACACTTTTGGTGGAACAAAGACATTTTGAGATAGTACAGGAGGAAAAGGCTGAGGTTAGAAACAGTAGTAAGGTTCCTTTCAAATATGAACATAAAGAAATTTAATGTATCATGTAAGAACTTGAAAAGGGGATTACTAATTGCAAAATACATTTTGAGAATGAATTAATTAGTAATACCTCAAATAAAAAAGGCTTTTTGTTGATATATATATATATATATATATATATATATATATAAATTAAATTAATAGCAATACCTTTTCATTACTGATGTTAATGGTGAGACAATTACTGAGCCTCATAAAATTGCCAATGAATTTAATTTATTCTTTTCGAGCATTTGGTGAGACAGTATAGATAAGGATGATGTGTATAGGTCTTTTGCCACAGGGTCATGCCCCGTGATAACAGGAATGAATATTACCAGACCACTTGCCAACTTAAAAGCTGCTGCCTTTGTAGGCCCTGATCTGATCCCAAGTCACTACCTTAAGTTTACTGTTTAGCAAACTGTTAGAAGCAGGAATTGTTACAGAAGTCTGGAACCATCCTGTGTAACTCCAGTTCATAAAGGTGGCTCAAAGCATTAGACATGTAATTTTAGACCCATCAGTTTATTGGGAAAATGTTTTGAGAGAAGCCTATTAGATCTTATTGAGAAATTAGAAGGAAACATAGAAATCCTTGATATTAATCAACATGGCTTCATTAAAGGGTGATCTACTCTTCATAACTTGATTAGCTTTTATGAACAGATAACCATGGCCTTGGATCTGCACCTGTTTCCTGGAGTTATATTTCTAGATCTTACAAAACATTTGACAGTTTACCTCACAAGGTTATTATTAAATACAGGAACATAGAGTTAACCTATATATCCTAAGGTGGATTGGTAATTGCTTACATGAAAGGCAGCAATGAGTTAGAATACAACATTTTCATTCTGATTGCTCACAGGTTAAAGCTAGAGTACTTCAGTGTTCTGTTTTGAGACAAGTCTTGTTTAATATGGTGTTTGCTGCATTACCCAGTATGGCTTAAATAATTACTTACTGTCTCTATGTTGCTGGACATTGGAAATAGGTTTAACATTTAGTCTAAACAAGTCTAAGATAATTTATTTTTTAAATAGATGCCCAAGGCTTCCTGTATATTTATTGTCTTCCCCATTAAATGAGGTACAGGAATATAAAGACTTGGGCATATTTATTACATCTAAGTTGTCCTTTAACGCACATGCAGATCAAATTTCTATAAGGGCAACTAATTATATGGGATACTTGTTAAGGAGATTATCTACTAGGGATGAGCATGTATTAACTTTGGTATTTAAAACATACATAAGACCATTAGCACAATAACACTTTTTGTATGCATACTCAGGAACAATTGAAAAAACTCAAAGGAGTCCAAAGGAAGTTTACAAAAAGAATATAGAAACACAGATTTAAGGATTATGGCCTTTGGTATAAGTTGTTAAATTTGTATAGTCTCTGTTATAGGTATATATGCAGAAAGTTCATAGGTGTGTACTAGGCTAGTGGCTCTAGAGCCTTTACAAGCCTAGCTCATAGGATTACCCTGGCATCGTGCCACCCGACCTTAGTTCCCATTGCCTCTGTCGAGTAGAGCCACTGGAGTGATCCCTGGGGTGAATTTTCTGTTTCCCATCCACTCATCAAGATTTCTTTTGAAGAGGGCCAGTGAGGTGTTCTGTTTGACATGTATGGGAAGTCTATTCCATAGCATGGGCAGTCTCTGGGTTATGAACCTGTCCTTCCAGCATGTTCTGTTGATTGTGGTAATGAGGATGAGGTCTCTGGAGTGTGTGGTGTGGAGGGACTGGGATTTCTTTAGATGTAGCATTTCTAACAGAGATGGGTCATACATGGCTTTGTAAGCCAAGCAGAGATTGCCTCTAAGTAGGCAATATGAGACAGAGAATAGTTGGGGTTTCTGAGCCTGTCTGTAGAGGACATGTGTTTAAAGCCTAAGTTCCTCTTTGTGAGGTACTTCTGCAGCCTCTCTAGTTGTTGCAGGTGTCTAGTTAGGTACATGCCAAATGGGACATTGTACTCGATGACTGGCCTAATGAGGGAAGAGTAGAGGGAGACAATGACCTATTTCTTCCTGGATGCAAACCCCTTAGTAATGAGATGTGCCACATAAAAGGAGTTTCTGGCCACAGTGGCAATGTGGTGGTCAAAAGAGAGGTTTCTATCAACCTGTGTTCCCAGATTTCTTATAATGCTTTCTGTGTTCAGTGGACTACCATCGATGTGGTAATTCATGGGAATCAGGTTTTTCCAAAGGGGATGACAACACATTTTTTTGGCATTGAGCTTAAGGCCATGGTTCTGACACCAGTCGTTGGTCTCAGTGAGGCCTTTCTGTAGGATGTCAACATCACTTGGGGAGTTAATAATAGCTCCCAACTTGCAATTGTCTGTGAACTTTCCCAGCCAGAGTCCCTTCATGTTGGCTTGGACTTCAGAGAAGTAGATACCAAACAGGAGAGGACTCAGGACTGAACCTTGTGGGACTCCACTCGTGACTGTTTGGCAGTCTTACTTGGAGTCAGCTACTTTCACACTGTGGGTTCTATCTGTGAGCCAGTTTGCAAACCACCTAGTGATATAGGGGTTGATGCCTAGCTTAGTGAGTTTTTCTATGATTCCTGAGTGGGGAATGGTATCAAAGACCTTGGCCAAATCAAGGTAGGCTGTTTGAACCACCTTGCCTTCATCCAAAGCTCTGGTGACTGACTCAAAGAAGTCAACCAAGTTGAAGAGGCATGATCTACCCTTCACAAAACCAAACTGTGTGGGATCCAGCGTTTGGAGCTTCTCTATATCCTTGTTTATTAGGTCCATGATGATGTGTTCCATACCTTTGCATGTCAGACTCATCAGGCTAATGGGGTGATTGTTCCCAGGGTCTGTAGTCGCTCCTCCCTTGTGGAGAGGGATGACTGTAGCAGTGCCCCATTTGTTAGGGACAAAGCCTGAGGTGAGGCTGTGATTGAAGAGGGCACACAGGTGAGGTGGCAGTTCACTCTGTAGTTCATGTAGAACACAGCCAGGGATATTGCCAGGTCCTATAAAAGCTGTATTCTTGGCCTTGGACAGTGCTGTTTTAACCACTGCAGCAGTAATATGCCTGGCAATCTACTGGTATTGTGATTGGTCCTTTGGGGGAGGGAGAGAGGGGTAAAGTAGGCACTGAATCTGTCAGCCAGTATATTGACAATATCTGTTGGCTTGGTATAGGAGGTACCATTGTGCAGTAGCTCAGAGCAAATCTGGGTATTGCCATGGAGATTCTTTACATAACTATAGAAGGCCTTGTGGTTGTCTTTACTATCTGCTGCAATTCTGTTTTCATAGCTAGCTTTAGAGGATTTGATGAGGGATCTCAACTTTTTATTGAGGCTGATAAGGGAGTTTTTCCAGTCTTGGGATTTCACCTTATTCACATTAGTTTCTTCCTTCTGTTGTAGAGCTTGTTTATGGCAGGGGACTACCAGATTGGCTTTCTTTTTTGGAGGAGAGAGTCTTGGTTCTATTGGGTATGGCGAGATCCATGCATTTGTGTACATGTTTGTACAGTGCATTGGTGTATGATTCGGTGGTCATGCAACTATTCTCCATTTGCATGGGTGCCATGAAGTTAGCCACCTCTGTTTTTAGGAGCCCAAAGTTAGCTTTGGAGAAGTTTTTCATGGTGCTTACCTTTGCGGGGGGGGGGGGGGTTGGAGGGATGTGGATTTCCAAGGTGATTAGTTTGTGGTCAGCTCTAATCAGGGAGGAGTTGATTATTGGTGTAGAGCAATGGTCATCCATGTTAGTAATGACCAGGTCAAAGATGTTGCTACCTCTAGTGGGGGTAAGAACGAACTGGTCCAGGCCATTGGAATTAATGAATTATAGAAAATGGTAGGCAAGTGTATTGGTACATGTGTAGTTTTCCCAGTAAATGGAGGGTGTAGTTGAATTTGCCCAGTATGAGAATGTTAGGTTGGACACTACTATTCAGCAGGGTGTTTAGGAACGTGGAGTGTGAGTCTTGGGACATGGCTGGGGACCTATAGCAGGCTACGACCTGAATCGCTGTCTTACCCAATGTTAACTGCACCTGAAGTATCTCTGATGCGTTATGTTGGGCTACCAGTCTGGAGGTGTGTGCATCTTTTATGAATATGGAAATGCCACTGCCTTTGGAGCTTCAGTCCAAGTTTTGGGGCTGAAAGGTGTGGAATGAGTTATAGCCTGGTAGTCCAGAGGTGCTTTCTGCTGCCTTGAATCAGGTTTCTGTTACAGCACAAATGTCAATGTTCTCTATTTTAAGAAGTGCTTAGAGCGAGTGCATTTTGAGATTTAGACTTCTAGTGTTGAGCAGCATGACCCTCAGATTGCATTTGTTTGTAGCTGTTACAGTAGTAGTTTGGTCTTTGGAACACCGCCTAAAAAAAGCACTATAGAGGTGGCAAGAGCCTTGGCCAGTATCAGGAAGCCCAGGGGTGACAGATGCAGGCCACCTCTGGCAAAGTATCAAGGTCTGTCAGTCATGTCATCCCAAGCAGACAGATACTGGATCCCTTTAGAATGACACCAGAAACTTAGCCAATTGTTGAAATCAATCATTTTCTGCTTGTACTGTGGAATCATTATGGGTGATGGTAGGATGCTGCTCATGACTAGGGTCATACCCACCTGGGCCTCATAATCTGAGAGCTCCTCCATGTCTCTTTTCATGTAGTCCAGGGAGGTACGTCTCAGGTCATTCACACCCACATGTACAATGACAGTCATATTTGTCCCTTTTGTTGAGGGACCTGAGTGCGTGTGTTATGTGGCAGATCCTTGCACCTGACAGGCAGCTGACTGTTACTTTCACCTTATTCAACCTAGTGAGTGGAACATCAGTGTGCCTCACTATTGAGTCACCTATGACTAATGTGTTGGGCATGTTGTCTTGCCTTAGGGGCTTTGGTTGAGTGGTACACTGTTTAGGAGAGTTATGTGTCTCGTGATTAGCTTTGTGTTGTGGTGGTCGAGTGCATTTCTTTCTTGGATGTCTCTGCTGTTTGGGTAGATTTTATTGATAGCCTCTGCGAAGGTGGGTGTGTAGTTTGTGTTTTTATGTGAAGGCATTGCTGGTGTGTGTTCTGGAGGGCTATGTGTTCCATGTCGTGTGGTGCAAGTGTTGATCTTCTCCTATTGACCAGCTGTCCCAGTCTTGGCTGGAGAGTGCATGGCTTCCAGTTTGGATATATAAGTACATCTCTCACAAGTCTGAGTGTTGGGAGGTAAGAGGAGAGGTTTGTCGGTGTACACGAGGCAGTTGCTACATTGCCTCAGGATGCCCAAGTTCACCAGGTTAATAGGAGAAAGCACAGGGAACTGACCTTTAGACATGTTTGGAAGGAAGGGCATTAATAATAAGTACTGGAGCTGTTTCCTTATAGAACATTTAGTGCTGGTAGCACTTTTGTGTGCTACAATAATTGCTACAAGAAGTCTGGTAAAGTGCTAGACTAATAAGCTAGTAAAACTGCAGGAGAGGAGAGAACTAGCAGATCTAAGGGAAAATTTGAAGAGAAGACTGTGGCACCACTCAGAAGCTTACAAACAGTCCTGGATGCAACAAATTTGTATCTGGACTAGACTAGTTACAAGAAAGTTGGGAAACAAGTGCAAACATGGGTTTTTAAACCAAAAATTTGAAAGAGATGGAAAAACTGGCCAAACGGCCAATACACTACAATTTCTGGGCTAGAAACCACTCCTCTTGTGGTAGTTAGGCTACCTAGTACTTACCACTCCCACTGATAAGCTAGAAGGCTTCCCTCCAACACAGAAAGTGTTGGGGGGGGGGGGCTCAGAAGCTTACATACAGTCCTGGATACAGCAAACCTGAATCTGGGCTAGACTAGTTACAGGAAAGGCGGGAAAAGCACAAACACGGGCTTTTAGACCAGAAAGTTGAAAGAGATGGAAAAACTGCCCAACTGGCCAATAAACTACAATTTCTGGGCCAGAAACCACTCCTCTTGTGGTAGATAGGCTACCTAGTGCTTACCACTCCCACTGATAAGCTAGAAGACTTCCCTATTAACATATAAGACCTTTAATGACCCTATACTACAAATCATGTACAGCATTGAGATTAATAGATGTATTAAAATGTACAAACAAAAGAATATGACATTTGTACTAAACAAGGGAAATCTCAGAATGAGTGAGCAGTTTGTTGCTGTTAAAATTACAAGACTTTGGAAATATCTCCCTATACGTGTACTTAATATAAATAGTGTTTTTAAATTTAAAAGGAACCTGGATATTTTGGTGAGTGATGAGGTTTACATGCCATATATTGTAGAATCAGTGTTCTGTGATGGCCAAATGACCTACACTACTCCAGAATATATGAACACACACACACACACGCACACGCACACACACACACACACACACACACACACACACACACACACACACACACACACACACACACACACACACATAAAACTATCCATTATGCAGAATAGCAATTATTATAACAGTACAAACAACTTACAGAAATGTATTTATTTCTTACAAAAATCCTCACAAAACAAACACAAACTGTAGTTAAGGCAATGGTAGTTTAATAACAGTTAACCTGCATAATAACAATAATGCAGCAAAATAACTGGTGCCAATTAAAACCAACCTAATCAAAGTTTGTAATAATGTCACTACAATTCTACAATGAAGAAAATGCAGGAACAAACTTCTGGTGTCCCCACACCAAAACAGACATCAAGTCTTAGTAGGCAAATTCAGAATTAAAAGTCCAAGTTAGACATATGCAACTGTCCAGGCTATATTTTAAAATGAAGAACAGACATATAGTTCACTGACACAAATTCAAAACAAAGTCACTGAAATGTTATAAACACATTGTCAGCAGAACTTAAGTTAAAATGGATTGTCATGATGCCTCTCCATTAATGCCATCTTCAATATATACTTCATCATATCATTATTATAAATAAAAAAACACCCTTCTAAATTAATCCTCTTCTAAAAGCTACTACTTGTAGCAGGCACTCATTCAAAAAATGTTTCAGAATTCAGCACATCCACAGAGATGTAGCACATATCATAATCTCAGCACTCATCATCAAACAGCCTTCCAGCCTTCACAAGTCTGCATTTGAGTACACAGTTATACTTTATGGGAGATGCAGTGTTGCAGAGGTTAACGTTGTCACCTCACGGCAAGAGGTTCTCCAGTTCAATTCTCAGCTGGGGTGCGTTCTACGTGGAGTCTGCATGTCCTCCCTGCATTCACATGAGTTTCATCTGGTTACTCTGGTTTCCTCCCACATTCCAAAGACATGCGTTTGGAGTATTTCTCTCCAGGCCTCCACTGAAAATAGGCCCTGTCCTATTCAGACTTTCCCAGTCAACAAATGTTAAATAAATAAATAAAATAAATAAGTTCAAGTGATAGTCCAATGCATAAATTTAGTGTGCAAACTTGAGTAAATCCACTGAAATCAAAATATGTAGAGCACTCTCTGATGCACAGAATAAACACAGTAAGCAAAATTAGGGGTGTTTGAGAAGGTATGTCTTCTACCCAAGCTCATATGCAAACACACATTCACATATGCACAGTAAACTGTTTACTTACCACACACTTCACACATCCATGCAACACACACACACACACACACACACACACACACACACACACACACACACACACACACACACACACACACGCAAAATAAATCAGTTAATTGCCCTCCTCCACATATAAATTCACATTTAGCCATGCAATGTCTTCAGCACTGCATGATATAAGCATTATATAAAGTCCATTCTAGGGATAGATGGAAGGCTTGTCTGTTATTGGTCCATTTTGACATGACAGGTTCTAGGAAGCTTCTCTTTCAGTGGCTCTGTAATAGAGCCATTGTAATTGACAAAAGTAAAGCTGTGTCACATCAAATCAGAGCAGTGTAGCTAATGAGAATTTAATGTTTAAAATCAGAGCGGTTGAGAGGTACTGTAGGCCATGTGTCGTGCATGGCCTACTATCACTGGACTTCATACAGATTCATTATTATTTAAGTAAATGTTTTCTTTCTAATCAATTAATTGATTGCTGTATTTGTTTTGTTTATCATATCTCCACCATGATGCCTAACTGTCCCTATGATCTATATGGTTTATGATAAATGCATTGGTTGAAGTGTAATGACTCATTTTAGTATTATGCTCTTATACAATTATACAAAAGTACAGGTGTAGGTGATGAAGTAGGACTTTTCAGTATGTATCACATTTTCAGGCTACATTGGCAGTTATAATATAAAGGAATGTATACTGCAGCATGTACAGGAGAATTGTTTTTGTTAAGAGAAAATAGTTCCCTGATCTCTGAGAGTAAAGTTGAATGATTTCTTTCTTGTGTATTCTGCTGATATTTATTGTATTTCACATATAATACTGAAGGCATCCATTTGTCTACAAAGTGACAACAGGGTGAGTACTACTGGGTGAGTTCTACTGATTGATTACTACAGGGTGAGTATATAGGTTGTGTACTACCGGGTAATTACTACAAGGTGAGTATTACTAGGTGATTATTAGGGTCTATATTAGTTCACTGAAAACACTTTTCAATGAACACACATTCATCGACCCTCATTCAGTGAAAATCACTTCTGCGATTTGCTGAATACTCCCAGGGTAAAGAAATTCTTGCCCTACAGCACAACAGGCCAAACATCTAGCTAAATCTAATCCACCCAAGTGGGGAGCTTTGCCCACAACCCCCCCCCAACTATATATACCAACTCCAAGATTGCACTACAGTGGAGAAAATGGCAAAGTTGTGCTGTGGGGTAAGTATTTCTTTGCTCTGAGAGTATTCAGTGAATCACAAAAGTGATTTTCACTGAATGAGGGTCGATTAATGCATGTTCACTGAAAAGTGTTTTCAGAGAACGAATATAGACCTGATTAATAAAGGGTAGGTACTACAGGGCAAGTGCTACTGTGTGATTACTATAGGGTGAGTACTACTGGGGGAGTACTAATGGGTAAATACTACTACTTTGCTTTAATAAACAAGGATTTCATCCTCAATTATATGATGTCCTGCATGTGTAATGTATTTCTGTATGAATCTTGCCCAGGAGAAACTGCATATCCGATTAGTTAGTTCTTTTATCAGCTCCAATCCTCTGTGTCATTAGAATTAGTAAATAGTCATCATTTGAGCAGTGCTGAGGATGAAGTGGCAACAGTGGTAGTTTTACTGGCAAAATTTAAATAAAAAATAAAAATCTTGGATTGTGAAATTATGAGGCTTGCTTTCACCTGGTCTTAATGAACATCTATAATAATTGTTTAATTTAGGTTAAATTATTCTATTATATTTTGATATATAATGTGGTGCTTTTACTGATTGTGTTTCACATTGAAAAAGGCCATTGGGCCGAAACTGGTCTGTTTTTTTGTGTTTTTACACATTAAAAATATGTATGCTCCAGATGAGTGCTGGCTTTTTGTTCATATGTATGTTGTTTTTTGAGCCTGAGCACCTGCCATCCTTGCAGATGTTTTGGTTGCTGTTATTATCTAATTTTACCCTGAAATTCTTAAAAGATATAAAATTAAAGCTGGGGTTAGTTACAGATGAAACAGGAGAGGTAATAGCATGTTATTTTATAGATTCAATTGTTTCTCAAAAGAAAATAGACAGTAGTTGGGGGGGGTCACTTACTGAAGAGAGTTATGCAGCTGTTGCTTCCTGTTGATGTACAAGCCAATACAGTGGTTTGATTAAGGAACTAGACAGCAGAATGTACTAACACACTCATTAACATTTGTTTAAGTTAGTGCAGTTAAGGTATTTTACTGTCTAGTCACTTGGAAGTTAAGCACCTACATTAATTTTTAGTCTCTTTAGTTACAAGACAGTGTCTGTGGGTGCCCAGTGTGCAAGAGAGATGTTTGAAGTTTCCACTGCTTGTCATGGGGGGCAGAGACCCGCTTGACCTGATGGGTGGTTTGAATTAATTAGGTTTTAGTCTCTTTAGTTGCAAGACAGTGTCTGTGGGTGCCCAGTGCACAACAGAGATGTTTGACGTTTCCACTGCTTGTTATGGGTGCAGAGACCTGCTTGATCCAATGGGTGGCTTGAATTAATTAGTTTTTAGTCTCTTTAGTTAAAGACAGTGTCTGTGGGTGTCCAGTGTGCAAGAGAGATGTTTGAAGTTTCCACTGCTTGTTATGGGGTGCAGAGACCTGCTTGACCTGATGGGTGGTTTGAATGAATTGGGTTTTAGTCTCTTTAGTTACAAGACAGTGTATGTGGGTGCCCAGTGTGCAAGAGAAATGTTTGACATTTCCACTGCTTGTTAGGGGGGGCAGAGACCCACTTGAGCCGATGGGTGGTTTGAATTAGTTTTTAGTCTCATTCTTTACTTGGAACTGAATTTATCTGCTAACAGGTTCACTATATTGCCAGTCTCAGTGAATGTGGCACCATTAACCACCAGTTCAGCACAATGCTGTGCACTACCTTTGAAGTTTCTGACATAGCTGTAGAAGACATTATAGTTATCTTTTACCTGGGAGTATCTAAAAGAAATACTATACCTAAATATTACTTACAGAGCAACATGCAGGCATAAGTGCTGAATGGATGTTATAGGTCCAAGACAAGATACAAAATGCCCCCAAATCTCTCTCTGAGAGAGTTCTTAAATTAATACTAAACTTTACTGCTGGGTGACTCTGGATGACATCACTCTTTGTCATCTGACTTCAATTCCCAGGCTAAACAGATACTAACAGAATTTTTAACATCTCTGTGTGAGAAGAACTTATCTCTCAGATGTGCAGCTGCTAGGAAGTCACAAAGCAATAAAAACACTTTACATCTCAAATCTAGTAATTATTTCTGTTTCAGGACAATAGAAAGAAACTTCTAGCTCTAGACAAACTGCCTCCTTCAGTGAAACTAAGAGATAAACACAATCATATAACACATCAATTTCAATTTATTTTCTTGAAGCTTTTCAAGTTAACTATGTATGTTCCAGCTTCTATTATTAAAACATACATTTGCACAGGTATATAGTTTATATACAGTTCTGTTCTTTTCTAGTAGGGTACACCGTGGTTATACTATTGAAGCTCAGTACATAATATACAGTTCTCTTACATTTGTAAGACAAGCATATGGATCATATTACTATTCACAAATGACATATGATTATTTACAAAATTCCAGATAGCTGGGCTGACAGTGTCACATTTCTATATAAATCATATTAATATTTTCAAGTGACATAAAATTATTTACAAAATTCCAGATAGCTGTAGTGGCAGTATTTTGCTGATGTCACACTTACCATTCACACTAACACCCTATTCACAGAATACTTGAAATTACCCCTCTGCAGATTGGAAATCCTACACTCCCTCAAATCTACAGGCACAGAGATTCCTTGGCTTCATAAACACAAATACCCTTGACAAAAAAGTAAATAGATCCACTCGAGGCGCCAACCTACTGGACCTTGTGCTCACAAATATGGGAGAATGTTGCACCCCCAATGTCTCAATGCTCGTCCTCTCTGGTAAGCTCCAACCATAAAGCTGTCTCCTTTGAAATCAAAATCAACTCCATTATCCCATTAAAACCAGCAATGGTTAGGAACGATTCCAATGCAAATTACCTGTTATAAAGTGATGGCTTAGTAAAATTCAGTGCCTCTCCAAATCCCAAGCACACATCGGCCTATACTGAATTGCTCTCAGAAACTTTGTGCAACCATGTCAATGGCTGCATACAGGCTGCTGTACCTACCAGAAGTAAGCCCAGAACAAAACTCATAAGCAAACTACCTTGGTGGCACCCCAAATTAAACAGGATATACAATAAAAGGGAAAACAAATATGGCAAAAATCAGAAAGGGTAATTCCCATGAAGATAAAAACTATATCATCAAAGTAAATAGGCAACTAAGAGGGCTAATGAGGTCAAGCAAAGCCTATTTTAAGGTTAAGATAGGAATATAGTAAAGATTAGTTTAGATCATTTCTATATTCATTTGAGACTGTCCTGCAATGTTGTTTTAAAATATTTCCTGTGATTCTGAACTCTGTAATTACTGTGTTGTTGGACTATTGTCTTGTTCTTTTATTGCTTATTATTACATATATTTAAACCCGATTTGTTTAGCAATATTTAAGCTCTTAGAGTACTTGCATATGTATTTGGTGACATTGTATAGGCCACTCCTAAATAGCCTTGGTCTTGGTCACACTTACCATTTGGATAATAGTGACATTACACATTAGGATTGGGCACCCTTTCTAAGGGCCTTAGAGTAGCTGATAAGTAGTGGTTGGTGGCAGTGATAACTGCCTTATAGTCTGGGCAGAAGGTGGCATAGCTAGTAAACCTGTGCCAGCCTTCCCCTAAAGTGTCTGTGTGTTTGTATATAATTCATATCTCAAAGTGTGTGTGTGTGTGTGTGTGTGTGTGTGTGTGTGTGTGTGTGTGTGTGTGTGTGTGTGTGTGTGTGTGTGTGTTTGTGTGTGCATGTGTGTGTGTGTGTGTGTGTGTGTGTGTGTGCGTGTGTGTGTTTGTGTGTGTGTGTGTGTGTGTGTTTGTGTGTGTGTGTGTCAGCTACTTGGGTAGGGACACAAAGCACTGATTGGAGAGAGAGGGTGCTGGAAGTTTCGGCTTGACCACTCGGCTGAGATCTTATCCCTATAGCTGTGCCAGTGGGGAGTCTTATTGGGTATCTGGAGAAAGAGGCAGAAACCAGCCCCAGACTGACTGTGATCTCTGTGTGGGATAATGGAGTTACTGTGTGTGTACTTGTCATCCTCCCATTGCGTACGTCCCTCACTGTTACCAGTGGTAAGGATTGAGGCTCCTTGATTACTGTGCCAGTGCAGGGGCATCACAGTAAGTGTCTCCAGTAGGCCCAGGTATGCATTGTAAGCTTCTTAAGACATAATGGGTGACCTATAGCTTAGCTAGTGTATGGTAAGGGATTTTCTCTATGTTGATCTACATGTGGAGGAACTCCAGCATGTCATCTTGTTTAACCATCGTAGAGGTATGCTTGTGATTGATGTATATTGAGATGCCTCAAACTTTAGCCCTTGTCTGTGCAGTTTTCTTGAAGAGGGCCCGTGAGGTGCTCTGTTCGACATGTATGGGAAGTATGTTCCATAGCATGGGCAGTCTCTGGGTTATGAACCTGTATCTCCAGCATGTTTTGTTAATTGTGGTAATGAGGTTGAGGTCTGTGGAGCATGTGGTGCTGAGGGATTGGGATTTCTTTAGATGTAGCATTTCTAACAGAGCTGGGTCAGACATGGCTTTGTAAGTCAAGCAGAGATCGCCAAGTAAGTGATATGAGGCAGAGAACAGTTGGAGTTTTTTGAGTCTGTCCATATAGGACAAGTGTTTAAGGTCTAGGATCCTCTTTGTGAGGTACTTTTGCAGCCTCTCCAGTTGTTGCAGGTATCTAGTGAGGTACATGTCAAATGGGACATTGTACTTGATGTTTGGCCTAATGAGGAAAGAGTGGAGGGAGACAATGACCTCTTTCTTCCGGGATGCAAAACCCTTAGTAATGATATGTGCCGCATAGAAGGACTTTCTGACCACAGTGGCAATGTGGTGGTTAACAGAGAGGTTGCTGTCAACCTGTGTTCCCAGATCTCTTATAACGCCTTCTATGTTCAGGGATTACCATTAATGTAATAATTCATGGGAACTGGGTTTTTCCCAAAGGGGATGATGACACATTTTTTGGCATTGAGCTTAAGGCCATGGTTCTGACACCAGTCGTTGGTCTCAGTGAGGCCTTTCTGTAGGATGTCATCATCACTTGGGGAGTTAATAATAGCTCCCAACTTGCAATTGTCTGTGAACTTTGTCAGCCAGAGTCCCTTTGTGTTGGCCTGTACTTCAGAGAAGTAGATACCAAACAGGAGAGGACCCAGGACCGAACCCTGTGGGACTCCACTCATGACTTGTCAGCAGTCTGACTTGGAGTCAGCTACTTTCACACTGTGGGTTCTACCTGTGAGCCAGTTTGCAACCCACCTGGTGATATAGGGATTGATGCCTAGCTTAGTGAGTTTTTCTATGATTTCTGAGTGGGGAATGATATCAAAGGCCTTGGCCAGATCAAGGTAGACTGTATGAACCACCTTGCCTTCATCCACAGCTCTGGTGACTGACTCAAAGAAGTCAACCAGGTTGAGCAGGCATGACCTACCCTTCACAAAACCAAACTGTGTGAGAGCCAGAGTTTGGAGATTCCCTATATCCTTGTTTATTAGGGCCATGATGATGCATTCCATAGCTTTGCATATCATACTCGTCAGGCTAATGGGGCAATAGTTCCCAGGGTCTGTAGTCACTCCTTCTTTGTGGAGAGGGATGACTGTAGAAGTGCACCATTTGGTAGAGACAAAGCCTGAAGTGAGGCTGTGATTGAACAGGGCACACAGGTGAGGTGCCAGTTCACTCTGTAGTTCATGTAGAACACAGCCAGGGATATTGCCAAGTCCCATAGAAGCTGTATTCATGGCCTTGGACAGTGCTGTTTTAACCTGTGCAGCAGTAATACTGGGTGCATGGCAATATACTGGTATTGTGATTGGTCCTTTGGTGGTGGAGAGAGGATAAAGTTGGCACTGAATCTGTTGGCAGTATACTGGCAATATCTGTTTGCTCAGTATACGAGGTGCAATTGTGCAGAAGCTCAAAGCAAATCTGGATATTGCCGTGGAGATTCTTTACATAACTATAGAAGGCCTTGTATTTGTCTTTATTATCTTCTGGAATTCTGTTTTCATAGCTAGCTTTAGAGGGTTTGATGAGGGATCTCAACTTTTTGTTGAGGCTGATAAGGGAGTTTCTCCAGTCTTGGGACTTCACCTTATTCCACATCAGTTTCCTCCTTCTGTTTTAGATTTTGTTTATGGCAGGGGACCACCAGATTGGCTTCCTTTGTTTGTAGTGAAATTGTAAAACTAAATCAAAAGGCTGCTGCAATTGTTTTTTGTTTTTTTCCTTCTGCACAGTATCATCACGTTATACATAGTTCAGCATGTATATTGCTGCTTGAGTTTTATACATGAGGTCTGTAATATAGTTACATACCTAATGTGTCATACATAATGACTGTATATGATTGCCCTGGTGATAATGAGCAAGTGTTAGCCTGAGAGCCTTGATGTTCAGTAACTGCAATGCTGTGATCTGCTGAGAAATTCTAAAAACTGATTTGACAATGATGTGGGAGAGAGATCTGGGCTGTGAGATTCTGCCACATGTTGTGGGAGGCTGACAAGTCCTGCCTGCCTCCTTTTGTGTTATGTTACCAGTACTCATTGTAGCACTGCTTTGAAAATCATATCTGGTGCAGCCTACTCTGCCCCACTGTGTGCAGACAGTCCCCCTTCTATGCTCAACTGTACTTCCTATGTGAGTCTAGTAAGCCTTTACTAGCATGCATGCAGATTGACATGGATGTTGTGTGTGACACCATACTGCACATGACGATCCTCGTGACATTGTCCATAGCCTCCACCATTCGCATGTGCTTATGAAATTCTTCAAATATACCATACACTGCTCTAATAATTTCAACCACACTCATTGTGGCAGTTGTTTGTGCCTGAACAATGTCATGGAACATCTTCTGTTGGGCAGCCAAGACCTTTTATGCCTCTGGAGCTATCTATCAGATATGCTGTCACCTGGAACCTCTTTGGACAGGTGCTACATGAGATGATGCTAATTCTGAAATGGTACCATCCTCCTGAATGTGTTTTTCACAAGAGAATGATGTTGAACTATGTGGTGTCTTCCCACCTTTCAGTTGCAATTTTGTATTTATTTATACACTGATGAAGAGTTATACTTGAAAGTTTTGTGTTTTAATAAAGCAGTTATTGGGCATTGGACTTCCAGTGTTTTTTGGTACTGCTATGCTAGCACAGTGGAAGTGTTTTGTCCTGGTGTTGCACTTGTGAAGGAATGAATAATGGTGTGTTGAGACCTCTGACAACCAAATTTATTTATGCGTTAGCAAATGATACAGACACCTAACTTACAAACAATGGGAACTTTATTGCATGCCTGACGTTGATGGGACATCTGTTGATAGAAAATGAAATTGGTTATATGTACACACTTATCAGGGGTAGTATATGGCAATATGAGGTATTGCCATCATGTATCCACTAACCTTTCTAACTAATACACTGTGGCTGCTACAGTGGTCTGAAATTACTAGTGGTGACACCACTTCTTACAATTCCTGTGGCATTAACATCTTCATGATTGTCATCAGCCATTGTATTCCTCGTCAGATGCTAATGGTTGGATTGCAGAATGGCCCCCACCAGTGTTGCTGCAGACAATTGTATTTGAGTAGTTTTGCTCCTTGTACATCCCAGCAGGTTATTTGCTTTGTTCCTTTATTGTAACAATGTCCAGCTCCTTCCTCCTACAGCACTGATATCAACCACTACTTGATCCCATGCCTTAGTCCTCTCTGCCTGCCTTGGCCTCCTTTTTCAGAAAGACATTTCATGTGAGTACTAAGAACATCCATCAGGATGTGGTTCTCTTTAGAAGTGAAGCAGTCTTACTGGTGCCTTGATCCCTGCTGCTGTAGCATGCTGTAACCTGAAAACATTAAATTAATCCAGACACACATATGACCCACAGGACAAGAGTATACTATAGCAATAACCCATGCCTGGGTGTGGGTAATGCTGGATTTACCCACGGTTGGTGTGGTTTGGTCATGAGGGCGAAGCCCGGGTGGCCAAACAAAGACAACCGTGGGTAAATCCTGCATTACCCACACCCAGAAGTGGGTTATTGCTATTATACAATGACATTATTTAAGAAAAAAAATAATTACTTTTCTTAAATAATGGCATTGTATAATACCTCCTTGCTGCCCTTCTGCAGCTGTCTGGTATTCTGCGGCAGTTCTGATGTACTGCGCATGCGTATGCTTACGCAGTACATCAGAGCTGTGGGCGGAAGCAGCGGAGAAAGCAAAATCTCCGTTGCTTTTTACAAACTGTCTCCCTATGTTAAAGGAGTTTAACATAGTGAGACAGCTTTAAAAAAAAGCAACAGAGAATCTCCGTTGCTTTTTTTAAAGCTGTCTCGCTATGTTAAACCCATTTAACATAGCAAGACAGTTTTGAAAAAAAGCAATGGAGAAAGCAAGATCTCCGCTGCTTTTTACAAAGTGTCTTGCTATGTTAAACTCGTTTAACATAGCGAGACAGTGTGTAAAAAGCAACTGAGATCTTGCGTTCTCCATTGCTGTAAAAAAAAGAGTTATATTAATGGAAAATGTCCGGGCGACCGGACCTCTTTCCATTACTATAACTCTGATTTACAACATGCATGCTGACAAATCGGCGTGCACGTTTTGGAATATTAATGGGGGGTCGTTGTATAATAGTAGATATTTCACAAGTATATTGAGTGTTATTTAACTTATCCTCAGAAGCTCTTTGCACCCTGTAATTATCTATGTAGTGTTAAATTACCCATGCTAATTCACTTTATGCTGCTGCTGACCTACTTATCTGTAGCCGTTATCAATGAAAGTAAAGGCCAAAAAGTGCCAAAATGCATGTACCCAGCTGTCAAAAATAGCACTTTACACTTTCCCACTCCTGTTATTGTTAAGATTTAAAAAAAAATAGTATCTGTTATTCCTTAGCGAAAATAAATGCTTCTGTTAAGCTGAGATTAATGAATTGTGTGGTTGAGAGTATACACCTTAAGTGGTATAAATTGAATAAACTTTCTTGAAGTACAAAATAGAAACTTTGAATTATTTTGCCCTCAGTTCAGTTCAGTTCACATCTCCAAATATGCCGATCCTTCTTTTGACTTGTGGGTGGAAGGTAATGTACTGAAGTCAGTCTGAAGTCCCATCTTTTATACTACCAATAAAACACATAGTTTAGCTTTTTGGTAAACAAGTCCTAATTATAGCATCCGTCAAACACAAACACTCATGTTGCTATGATACTCTAGATGCAGTCCTTCCTGTGCCATTTACAAGAAATACCTCAACTTAAAAACATAAATGAAACTTAATCTTGTTCATAAAATTGAAACTTAACTGGTGGGGTGCAGTTAATAATTACAAACACTACTAAGGGAAGCATTTACTTTACTCAATATCTCTATCAGTGGTCTTCTAATAATTCCTGATTATTATCTCTTCTAATAATGCCTTCCTTTTTTTCACTCTTTTTCCTTGACTGTTGATGACAAGCATGTCTCAGCACAGTTAAATATGGTAAACATAATCCTACTGGCATAAATTCGGGCTCATTTACCAAATTCCTATGCAACCATTGTACAAGTGTGTACTAATTTCGGTAGGCACAAAATTACTTTGGACAAGCTGCACTGAATGGAGCTATGAGTCGGAACATGACTGAGCTAAGAACAGTTCTCAAGCACAGTAAGCCATGCTATACCTTTGGGATATGTACATGGTGTATTACTAATCAGAAGGCTTCTACTCTATTATACTAATACTTTATCAACAAGACCAATGTACCAGTTTTCAAAACAGCACCCCACTTTACTTGAAAGGGAGAGAAGAAAAAATGAAAAAAGGTTTATTAAGTACTGTGACATCACCACAGGTTATATAACAACATTTTCAACCCATCTTAGCACTAGTAGGATTTTGATAATGAGATGGAAGGGTTATAGCCTTTTCAGTTATTGCATGTGCAGAGGGATGCCATCCTTGCACCCCGTGTTTATGCATTATGCTGCAGGAACCTCTCCATGCCCTTTACAAATGTACAAATGACAATGAACTGCAAATATGGCAGTCTGTGTGATTACTGCAGTCCATTTGGTAAGCCAATATTTGCACTTTTTTCACTTCTGTCGCGTAGATATATATATATATATATATATATATATATATATATATACAGTGGATATAAGAAGTGTACACACCCCTGTTAAAATTCCAGGTTTTTTTGGTTGCATAAGTGTGCACACCCTTAAACGAATACTTTGTTGAAGCACCTTTTGATTATTAACTGGATGAATGTGTTTCATACATATATAAATATGGATAGATACATATTTATCTCTCTCTCTCTCTCTCTCTCTATATATATATATATATATATATATATATATAGATATAGATAGAAATACATATATATATATATATATATATATATATATATATATATATATATATATATATATGGAGTCACTTCATAATCTCGAAATACTGAAATCTCGAATTCCAGTTTTACGAGACCATGAAATCGAATCCAAACAACACCGAAACACCAAAACTGCGAAGCCCAAAACCATGAAATTCAAAACACCTAAAACACAGCACACACCAGACCACACACATACCACAATACCCACATTACAATATAAACAAACAAAACAACACACATCCACAACCTACAACACAAATAAGCAGGGGGGCAAGCACCCTTGCACCCCCCTACTTATATATACTAACTCTGAGATCGCACAAACAGTAAACAAAAGCAAACACACACACACACACACACACACACACACACACACACACACACACACACACACACACACACACAGACACACACACACACACACACACACACACACACACACACACACACACACACACACACACACACACACACATTCTACAGTCCCTCATACACACATCACACATATCAGCATAATCACATATACTCAAACCCTCACCCAAAACCCTTACAAAACACTCACTTACCTGACATAACACCTAAATCATCACATGGCACCGCACACCATCAGAATACAATCCCAGACATTACGTTGCGTAAAGTCATAACTGCGAATTTGAGATATTCAAATTCGAGATTATGCACTTTTGCTATTTTCAAACTTCGACTTTATAGTCTCGAGATACTGAAATTTGACATTTCAGTATTTCAGGATTATAAAGTGTTTCCATATATATACATATATATATATATATATATATATATATATATATATATATATATATATACATACACATGTTTTCATTATATATATATATATATATATATATATATATATATATGGTTTACCATCAGAAGGTCGAACCTAACCTCATTGAATGATGGGATCATTGTCCTACTTCCGCAAAACCAAGTCGAATTCCGACATTGTTGAAATACGACTCACTGTAAACCTTGGAATGGGCTTTAACATGTGTCGAGTTGGGAGTGAGATTCGTACTTCGACAATGTTGTATTTGACATTGTCGCTATTTAGAATCCTGACTTTGACCTTCTGATTGTCACCCTAGATATATATATATATATATATATATATATATATATATATATATATATATATATATACACACACACACACACACACAAACACACACACTCTAATAAGAAAAATACATAATAACCAGTAGTAAGAGCAGCAGAAACTGTACACCTTCAATGGATTTCTTAAATAAAATGAAGCAGTTTCACTCAAAACATTGAGCTTTTTCATTTTTTTTTCAAGTTCAATCAATATACTATATTAAAATCACCAATGACCCCATCGCCTCACCAACCTGTACCAAATAGCTCAAAACTGGAATTCTTAACTCACATTAAAAAAATCACTATTCAGTTATGTACAAAATAATTAGCTCCAAATCTACCATTTACAAATGTAATGTTTTATAGTTCACTAATGCTATGCAGTCTTTTCATACTATCAATATATGTGTCTGTGTGTAGACCTCTTAAACTCCCATGGCTCCCTTCGGTCATATTCTTTATTCAATGCAGACAACAAAACTGTATTACAAAATGCCATTACCTTTAATAGTATTATACAACTTAAGTAGTATTTTGGCAAAAATGTTTGTGAAACATTTATAGAAATCAGCTGTAATGCCATCAGGACTGGCAGATTTTTCATTTTTGATGAGTTTAATACTAGAAAGAATTCTGAGGTTGTAAATGGTTTGATTAAGGGTTTGCCTTGATCTGAGTTTTTGTTTGGAAATATAATTTGATTTAAATAAAGAGATAAAATTAGGGTATTGTATTTTTCTTCCATGTTATTATATAGTTGGACGTAAATGTTAGTGAATGTTAAAAGTATATCATCCTCTGAATTTATAGTTTTGCCTTTTATGTTTATTTCCAAAGTATTCAGAGGAGAGGAATGTATTTAAGGATCCTTGCTAGTAATTTTGTAGTTATTTGAGCGCATTTGGAATACAGGGCTTTAACAATTAAAATTCACCCTGTCTGTGGTTTAAATGCTACCCATTTGATACCTAGGCTTTCTTTGTTCTTTCTCTATTTTGGCATAGCAGTAGAGAGTGTATTTCATTCTTAATGTCTTCCTTTTGATGTAAGGAGGCATTTAAGGACCAAGTATATATGTATTTTTGATTGGGTGATTCTATTCAAGAGATTACATGATTTTTGAATATTCAGGAAAGAATCTAAATTCTATAGTGAAGTCCATTATAACATATATCAGTTTGTCAGAGAATAAGAAATAATGATTCTTGACCAAGACTTTTGACAGCAAGAACAGTATGTATAGCTCATTAGAAGAATTGCATGTTTTAAGGTGGGGGGGTAAAAATTCTAGATCTATGGCAAGCTCTAGAAAGGTTGATGATGCAAAGTAGTTTGTGGAAATAGGTTTGCTAGAATAGTCTTTATTATGAAGACTGCCTAAATTCCAATCTCCTGCAATTATAAAACAGTAACTTTAATTAAATTTATTAAGAATGTAGTGTATTTTGGAGATGGAGACAGCCTGATCATAACAAGAAGCATATAGATATAAGAAATTTATAGTTTTGTCAATTTGATGGTTTACTAACAAAGTAACACCATTTCCCATCTATGTCTGCTTCAGAAATAAGAAACTACTCTTGAATAGATTATTTTATAAGGATAGCTATCACAGCACTATTTTCTTTTTCCTCCTGCTATGTGGCATCTCAATGATCTTTATTTAAAGCCCTTCTGTTCAAGCCACATATGAGTTTCCTGGATAAAGAAGACAATATATGCTTTTGACATGTAGAAAAGGTATAGAAATAGCTTGCTGCTTTTATTGGTCCATAATCCATTAACAGTCCATAGTTCTGCAGATCATATAGAGGATACAGTATCAAGTTCAGTAATTTTAACAAGCATTTATTATACATGTAGTATAGTAGGCTATGTAAGAAGTGACTAGACTAGCATAACTTATTAAGTGAGCTAAAACAATTTAGGATGTGTTAACTAGAAGGGTTCATCTTGAAACAGAATAAACAACAAATATCTAACATCAACCAATCTATAAAGTGGAATAAACATATCAACACACCTACTTGATGAAAACAATGCCTATTAATGGCATTTCTTCCACCACCACCACTGGGCCTAATCCTGAACTCCTTAAAATAAGAAGATATATCTATAATAGATTTTATGAGAACTATTCTAACAATAAAAATACATTATTAAAACAGCAAAGTAACACATTAAAAAAATACATCTAAACATCTTGATTGATCTGCCAGATAACTGCAAGTACACTAACCAAGTATTTACTTTAACTAACTAATCCATAAGTATATCTTCTATGGATTAAACCTCGTTGGATTGCTACCCCAATTATTGTCAAAATTTCAGAGAGTTAAAATGAATATGTAATATTTACAGTTCATAGTTGATCAATAAAATTGCATACTTTGCATTACCAAGGCTTCCTTGTCTTCCTTGAATTTATATTTGACATTCCGACTGCAATGATATGAGGTAGTGCCATTTGTGCCAGGGAGAGTAGAGCAGTGCATGTGTAACATATGCCAGCATAGCTAGCTGGACATTTGTAAAAAATTTTATGTCATTTGACTATCACACTGATTTGTACAGATGGTTGTGTTAAAAATGCATCAACAGTGGGTTCTGCTGGACAGAAAAGAGATGCATGTCAGACAATATTGTTATAACTGATTAAATGTATATGTTTTAAGAAGAATTCTGGAGGGGGAAAAGTTAATCTCAGTCCACTAATTTTGAAAAGATAGGTTGAAAATTAAATGGGTTGGTTTAAGCCATAAATATTTCATCTTACAGGTCTGGTTGCAGACAGAGACAAAAATGTGTGGGAAAACCAGGACTAGGAATCTTACTGCACTGTCCTTAGGGATGAACTAATTACTACCCTGGAAGGGTGCAAGTTTTTGAAATTATTTTATAGGTTTTAAATGCTGCAACAGATCTTAGCAAAAGCTCTGGGTGTGTATTGTACCAGAGACAGGTGACCAGATGTGATGTCATTCTATAACCAGCACAAGTATGATGTTTTAGATATTAGTGAGAGATATGATAGAACTCTTACAGCAGCAGCACTGTGTTTCTCAGAGCCTGACAGTTAAGATCTCTTACAGATATCTCACACAACCATACATCTCATCTTGCCTTGCTGTAGTAAGCAACTCAACACTCATTATCTTGCCTTGCTGTAGTAAGCAACTCAACACTCATTATCTTGCCTTGCTATGCTAAGTAACTTAACTAGGGAATAGTAATTCTTTAGTCAGTCAGGAAAATATAGTGAAATTAGTTAAATATTGTTTTTCTGAATCTGTGTGAATCTATGCATCTGTATTATCTTTTTTATCTCCTGTGAATGAAACTGGTGTTTATTGTAACTAAGCATTCAGTCTTCTCATGTTTTTTATTTTATTATTTATTATTAAATGTCTATACCTTTCATTGTATCTATACCTTTCTTATTTGCTATTTCCCATCCTCATCATCCTATAGTCTATGTATTGCAGTGTCCTATCCATATGTGGCAGTTCCTCATTCTTTCTCTTCTTTACAATTGTTCAAATGATCAGTGTCTGTATGTGGAGCTTTTCTTCCCAGGCCTCCACTGAAAATGGACTTTGCCCAGTTGGACAATTCTGGTAAACAAATTTAAAATCTAAAACAAATAATTATTGTTTTGATGACACTGTGGTCACTCCTGAAAGACTTGCTGCATTGTTCAAACTCAACCATGTGGATTAGTATTAATTTTACTCAGCATAATTGGGTACCCTTGTAAAACCATTAGAGTAACTGACTGGTGGCAATTTAATTATATTATTGTCCAGGTAGAGGGGGCACAACTGGTAAAACTGTGCCAGCCTTTCCCAGGTGTGTGTGTGTGTGTGTGTGTGTGTGTGTGTGTGTGTGTGTGTGTGTGTGTATGTGTGTGTGTGTGAAAATCAAATATCCAAGTGTGTGCCAGCTAATTGGGAAGGATACACAGAGCTCCAGATTGGTCAGTCTGGAGTCCTTTTTGGAGCCTGGAGAGACAGACAGTCCAGCCCCAGGTCTGGAGTGTGTTCCCTGTGTGCTCTTAAGGGCAAGTGTGCTTAGGGCAGAGAGCTGCATCTGAAAATACTGTGTATATCCATTTTTGTTGCTTGTGGCCATCCCTCATGGGTGTCAGTGGTGAGGATTGAGCCACCTTGATCAGTGGCCTGGGGTAGGGACTGTCACACCAACTATTAAATTTAACAATATTTTTTATTTAACTATGTATTTTAATTTAACTCAAGTGTTGTATACTTATATTTGCTTTAGGAGTGCCAGGATAGCAAGACTCTATAGCTCACTGTGAGCAGATGAAGAAAAGTTGAATTTCTGAAAATACATGTTCCATTCTATGTATGTCCTCTTCCTTCTTTCCCTCATTCTGCATTTCAGTTAGTGTATTTCAAATGATGTAATAAGTGATGACTCCTAACATTGGGCCCCAAGATAGAATTTTGCAACAGAAAAACATGTGAGAAAAATGCCGTTGGTTTTCCACAGCTTTTCTCAACCCATCATGACTGACACTAAATAGTGCAATTATTCCTGCATCTCTACTGCCATTGGAGAGTTATAAAAGCATATAATTGAAATGATTCTACAGTACACTTTGCTACAAGCCAGTTAACTGAATTTTACTGTGTCTTAAGATCTTAACTTATTTTTATTTACCCATAGTGTATCTAAAATTTACATGGCAAGCATCTTCCCAAATTTAGTGAGCTCACTGGCTTAGCAATAAAATCATAGATCTAATTGCAGTACCATTAAATATTTAGATAATGACATGTGATAAACCCAAAAAGTTTATTTTAAATGGATTTTGCTTCATTCACATCGGTTATTGAATATTTGGTTTCAGAATACATAAAAATTAATTTAACAGGATATGTCATTTGTAAATTAATATTCGTTTTAATTAAATAAACACAATAAGGAGAGATGTTTTGACTTAAAGTCTTCACCAGTAGTGGTAGGGCAAGTGTTACTCAATGTTGTTTCCTTTCTATAAGAAATAAGGTTTTGACTATGAGAAGAGAATAATTTTCTACACATCTTAATAATTTAATAATTTTACATAGATCTGAGTTTGTTGATCTTTTTTTTTTCTTATTGCTCTTTGTACCCTGTCTATAATAATGCTGTGGCACCATGCTGGTTTCCCAAATGACATTTACGGGTATCTTGAATTATTCTGATTAAACCTTGCTGTTCAATTTTCTTGGGTACATCTCTGATTAGGATGTTGTTTCTTCTGCTGTGTGCTTCTAAGTGGATTAGGTTGTAATTTATCTTAAGTATTTCTTGTGTGTAACTCCTGATTATAGTTTCCAGTGACAGAATTTTATCTTCACAAGTTGCTATGGGGTTTTCTGAACAGTCCATCCATTTAGATATACCTGTTATATAGTAGACATGTTTGATATTTTATCTGGAATGTTTTGTATTGAGTTTTGGAATGGTTTAAGTGCCAGTTTTAAATCCTCCATGTCAAAGGTTTGATTTAGTTTGGATTTTGCAGAAGAACTTTTTTTATCTTCTACTGAAAGATTTGTAGTGTTTATTGGCGGGTTCTGGTTCAGGTGTAGTCATAGCAGAGAATTTCATTTTTTAAGTTTGTCCTTCCATTAATTCCAATTCTTGTAACCTACTGATAGTTATTTTTTTAGATTTAAATAACCTATTTAGCAAGGTTTATGAATATTATTTTTTTTTTATTTTCCAAAAAGAACCAACCATCTATCCAAGCAGCATAGAGCAGAGACTTCCTGCCATTTGACTCCAAGATCTCAGGGAAACATTTATTTCAGATTAAAAAAGAAGGAAGAACAGTTGGCATCTTTTTGAGTTTCATTTTATTGCAAGAGAGCTGGGATAGTGTTAGATAAAAGTAAAACAGTTAAGGAGCTTTAATTGATGGTTTACCCACTGGCAGCCATCTTAATCCTCCAGGTCTTCTTCTAACCCAATTAGTGTATAGCACATACAAGCAGGCTCTTTACAATGAATCACGTACCTCTAGTATTCTTCCTAAGAGTGATCATGCCATAGTTTATAACTAGTTATTACAGTGTTATATCTGATTTATTATGGTATGTGACAAGAACACTATGCTTGGCATTTCATCATTTTCCACTTTGCTGTTTTGTTACTTTTTTGCCTGACTATAAATGCATTTAGCATTATATTGATTTTTGCCTAATTGCTTGACAGCGAGTAAGTGACCGATTGCACTGGCATCTTAGTTACTTTATATTCTAATCTGCTGCAGACAACAGGAAGCATGCCTGTTCACTACAAACTGTTTAACCCCTTATTTCATCATAAAAATACTGGACCAGATAAGTAAGAATCAAAAAGTACCTGACAGATGCTCAGCATACAGGAAATACAAATGCAGATTTATTAAACTTAATAAATAAAGTTCCAGTGAAGAGGCTAAAGTAAAATCTATATATTTTAGAATCAGAAAATAAAATACATAAGAGCAAAATTATTGCAAAAAGATCCACTAATGATTGCAACTCAAATCAACAATGTTTTGCAACATAGATAGAATAAATATTTGCACTCCAGCAGCAATATATTTCCTAAACATAACAAGTTCCAACGCACAAAGGCAAGTCATTAGGATCAATGTCTAGAATTATCTAATGAGAAACTTAAGTGATTTTCTTTGCTTTCCAGTGTACCGTACTAATTGTCTGACTCAAATTATAACTACTAGGAAGAAAAGCTACCACTTCCTCAGGGACAAAAAGCAACATCTCTTCAACGGTTTCATCTGGTGAGCCATGGCTAAGACCAGCTCTTTGCTTTAGTGCATAAGCCATATCTGATTTAGCACTATCACTGGGATGATGGGCATGAAAATGAGAAAGAGATTAAAGAAACTCCTTAACATTTACTGACAACACAGTCATTGTATGGCCATGACATTTGTCTTTATTTTTTCTCACAGAACCCCAGTACTGCCAGCCAGGTCTAACCTCTAAAGAATATGTACATATCTATCAGTAATAAGTACAAGTTTGCCTTTCTGTGATCCCACATAGCCATGCACATCTCCTTTCTATCCATAACCACAGTCACCACTAATTTGCATTTCAGCATTTCTGGAAGAACAAGCCATGCTTACAACTCCACTGTGCTGGAATATAGTAAGCGTTGGTATCCTGTGTGGTTTCAGGATTTTGAGTTTTCAGGATTTTGAACTTTCAGGATTTTGGTCTCAGGATTTTGGGCTTTCAGGATTCTGTAGCGCATATATATATATATATATATATATATATATATATATATATATATAAAGAGGTGTTAGTTATAACCGTAAAAATCTATTACATTTCTTTTTTATTTATTTTAAGGTAATTTAACTTCAGTGCATTGCCATGAGATATTAATATTAATTAGTATACATGTGATCTAGCTTCTAAGGGTCCACCTACTCTCTGCCTTATGATTAATTTTCTGTCTTTACAGTTTGAAAGTTTCATGTTTTCTGTTTAAAAACAAAGTATGAAATGTCCATCATACCCCCTCAGATAAGAGCTGTTTCAGTGCACAAACAAGACAACTCCCATTTTTCTACATTCTGAACTCTAATCTGTGTGAAGATTATAAAAGAAGCTATGTCATCAGTTCATTCACAGACACAGTGGGAAGATCAGCACAGCTCATGTGCAAAACCAAGCAAAAGCTTCATCTTAAAACAGTTTGTGCTCATGCTAGATCAGTTACACTCACAAATCACACTCTCTAACCCAGAATAACTAATACTCTACTGTCACAACCCAAAAATAGTGTCCGTCACCAGCCATTTGAATCCTCTATATCCCCTTGGGTGTTCCCTTTTTAAATAAATCTTGCCAGCAAAGAAATATGAAACCAACTCTTATCTCTCCGCACATAGCTACCACAAAACAGAGCCCTATTTAGATTGTATCCATCGCATTCTATCAATATTTCTTCTAATTCGTTACTTAAGCAGTATAACAGTTTTCAGTACTAGTCTGCCAAGAAATTGTATTGTTTGACAGAAGTCACTAGTGATTGCTAAAAATATATTAAAAGACAGATAGTCATGCATTCTGACTTTTGTTTTGGAAAGAAAGGGAGATTGTCTCATATCATTGCAGCAGTAATAAATACTTATTTGGGAATCAGAGCAGAAGTGTAGCAGCAATTATTATAACCAGTTTTAGTAGAATTTTAGTAAGCTTTATAATATATACACACACATATATATATATATATATATATACTGATTCTTTAAACATTTGATGAATAAATGCTTATTCTAAACTTTCAAAAAAATATTTTAACTGCAACTTTTGAGTCATTCTTGCCTCTGTGTTCTCTCTTTCTTTTTCTCTGTTTTTTTTATTATTTTTTCTCTCCCTTTTATGTTCCTTTTTTACAGGTCTGGGGTTTGCAGGGACAGCCCAACCACATGTATACCAGATCAGCAAATGCTCTCCACCTTTTTGTCTGCCCAGGGATGTTTTTGCAGGTTGGGGCAGTTGCTGTGGACCTGTGGATCTCCTGTTATGTGGTAGCCTGCAAAACCATCAACACCATAAGCTTTGGGACCTGGGAAAGACATTGGTTGAGTGGGTGATGAAGAGATGTCTTTGGCTTATGCAAGATGTTCTATATCAAGTTCAAGACTCACTGTCTTAGTTGGCTACAACTACTGAGATAACTAAGGCCACCACTCACACAGCATCAGGTATACGTACATATATACGCACATACAAACAACTATTTTGGACATGTCAATAATGCTCTTCTAGACAACCAATATACCAAAACAAGTCATTCCCATAATAAGAATTCAAGTTTTTCAAAAAAAAAAATATCTAAACTACTGTTTACTTTAATATAATTTGGTAGTCTAGTCCATGCATCACCTACCTCTCTCAGTAAGCAGATTTGTACATCACTCATGCTTGTATATAAATTTCTACATAAGTTGTCCGATGATTCTCTGCTACTCTTTAATAACCCAAAATATTCCCAGAAGTAGTTTTGTCTAAATGCCCTATATACCTAACAAGGTCCACTTTAAATATCTGTAAGAGACACTGTTTAAGTTCAGATATTTTAATCTTTCACAATAACTTCAGTTTTTATACACATGGATGCCCTTGATATATTCTCATGTGCTCTTTCCAATTTATTCATGCTTGTTTTCATATAAGATTTATGTATTATTATTATTATTCTATGCTCTATATTGGGTCAAAGGTAACTTACAAATTATGATTTCATAATTTATGATTTCCTAATCTTTATAAATCTTTTTATACAGCCTCTAGTTGTATACCTATCATCAACCATTTGATTGATATTTATAAAAAATGAAACTCTCAGCCAGATCTACCCATATGCCTAATTTCTTAAATGAGCATACAGATTCATCACCGTATGCTTTATTAAATATTTGCCCTTCAGTCTATGTCTCTCAAATCTCATATGCCTTGCTTTTGTTAAATATATCAGGATATTATTCTGCTGTGTCCAGTTGGCCTATAACAAAAGTAATCAGTTTTCAAATCATCTGCATACAGACTGTAGAACACCTCAAATGAAAAAGACTGATCTGAAAGATACAACTTAAAGAAATAAAGGCGCTAGACAAAGTCCAGTGGGACACCTTGACTGTAACCTAGAATGTCACCTGTCCAATTGCTGTATGATACTTGCCACATCCTATTTGTAAACCATGCTATTATCCATCTTATCAAGATTTCAACAATATCTTATTGTTCAATTTATGGATCAGTGTTTTGCATATGACCCTGTCAAAAGCTGAGGTTAAATCTAAATAAATTACATTACAGCACATTTTTTTTCTCATTTACAGTTATTATATTGTTACTGAACACAATGTTACAGGTATTCATAGATCTATTTTCAACATATGAGTGCTAGTACATGGTTACAAGTCTCAGTCTTTCCAAGACTGACAATAATTTATCCAAACTAAATATTTGCATTATTTTTCTTGAAGAAGAAAGTAAATGTATGGGTCTATATGACAGTGAGTTTGTCCTATTTCCATTCCCTTAAAGATTGGTTTAACAAGTGCATGTCTCCAGTCTTGAGGAATTTCCCCATATTTAACCTAATGATTAACAGATGTAATGGCATTGTAATATCATGCTGAAATCTCTTAGGCCATTGTTATTAATTCTGTGTCCTCCCTGTGCTTTGTTTGGGTCCAATTTTCATAGTTCTTTTTCTATATAATCTATTTTAACTTAGTACCTGAAGTTACCTGGATGATGATAGCACAATTTATCAGCCCCTTTCAGGAGACAAACTGTTTTGCATAAGATTTTGTAAATATATTTATAATCTGTTGTGTTTGTAAAAAAAAAATTTAGAATCTACACAAAATTTCTAAGCTTGTATGTTTTTATTCGTACCACATCTTATGTATTTATAAAATGATTTCCTATTATGCCAAATATCTTTATAAAATTTTTCTTCAAACTTTTCATGATCTTGTCTTAACACTATGCTTAATTTGGCAGTCCTGAATGTTTATTCAAGTTTTTGAAGTTATAGTTCGACCTCTTTTCCACTTCTTATATATTTTATCTCTCATCTTAATTAAGTATCTGGCTCTTTTGGGAATATTTCCTCCTGACCTTGTATGCTTAGATCTTGATATTACATATATATATTTTTTAATTATTTTGCATTCAAAAGTTGCCATATTCCTTCTGCAGATTTTCCACTGAGTGTATGACTACAGTTGATTTAAAGGAGTGACAGTTTTGCTTCAACATAGTCTACTATTAATCTTCTGAGCATTAGTTTAAATGTCAGTTTGAAAGAATTACCAGGTAGCAAATCTAACCATTATAACCCCATGATCACTGCACATACATGGTTAGTATCTGTGACTGATAGAGCTGCTTTCTGTTTTACCTTATTTATTTATTTATTTTATTTATTTATTGCATTTGTTGACTGGGAAAGTCCAGTGGGCATAGGAATAGCCCATTTTCATTGGAGGCCCGGGGAGAAAAGCTCCACATTATTACATAGAAAAGTAAAAAAAAACAATGTTGATACATACAAAAGTAAAAAAACAATGTTGATACACAGGACAATTTTAGCAATGCTGTCTTTTCATTAATTACATACAAAGATCCTTAACTATATGCAAGAGTAAAACAAAAAGCGAACTAGAAACCAATAAGAGCGGTAGAGAACAGATTTAATTTAGCGATAAGACTCACAAATAAAACGTTTTCGGTAAAGACTGTGCTTCACCTTCATCAGAATACAAAAAACAGGATAAGGAATTACTCATCTTTTAAAAATATCGCCAAAAAGGTAGTTGAAAACGTCACTTCCGAAGAAGGCGTATCTACTACTTAGCATTCACAAAACAAGAGTTTTTTATAATAAAAAACGTTGTTAAAAATATGTTTAAAAGTTAATATCTCCATTTCTAAGAATGTATAATAAACAAATCTTCCATCTTAAACAGCACAAAACTATTAAATAACCATTCATACAAATTCCACCAGCAAAAGAAGGTTAAATCAATAGTGGTAACCTCATTATCGGAGAACTACAAAAGAACCTTCAATTAGGTTAATAATAATGTGTTTCTTAAGATTCTTGAAGTTCTTTTAACCTACTTAAATACAGAAAGTTGTGTATTGTCATCTTCAAAAATTGATGTTTATCCATTAGACACAAGCAGCATCTATTGTTTTTTCGTCTATATTAAAAAAATCAATATAATGAATTAGTAGTGTTTAAATTACATGGCTACAAATATTAAATACATTTAATCCATAACATACTTATAAAAAATTAAAAATTCGATAGTAAAAAATAAAAATTAATTGTTAAATAATTAATAAGTATGAATTTTAGAAAGTGTGTAAATATGTGTTTCTAAACCCAAACAGAATGTGCTTTAAATAACTGTTGTATTCTTGTTATGTTAAACAAAAATGTCTCCTTATCTTTTCAGGGCTAACAATTTAAGAATACATTTGATAGATATGTATTCATTGAGGCCAGGGTATGCACATGCGGTGGTCCTAATTTGCCACATTAACTCGTCTATCTCCAAAGTCACCTGCCATGGGCCACCCCTTGGGTCATTTATTCTATGATGCAAAATGACAAATTTAAAATTGTGGTTAGGATATTCAGATATATGCTTTGCTAAAGCGTTGTTAGTGTCCTTTTTACTAATGGCGTACCTATGCTCATAAATTCGTTGTTTAATTTTTCTCTCAGTTTTGCCTATATAGAAGGCCTTACATTGTTCGCATAATGCAGCATAAACAACACCTTTACACTCACAATTGTATCTTTTGTTAATTTTATATACCTTGTCGTTAATAATTACTTCTTTTGTTACTAAAATCGACGTACATTGTGGGCAAGCACCGCATTTGTACATACCACTTGATGGAATAGTTTGTGGCTTCAACTTCTTTTCTAAAAGTGCCTTCAGATTATAATTCCTTCTATATATAACTTTAAGTTGTGACCCTAACTTATTAAACAATACTGGGTCTTCAGAGATAATTCTCCAATTTTTGTTCATGATACCTCTAATGTGTTTATAGTCACTAGAAAAAGTACACAAAAAAATAGTTTTATAAATATCATTTTTAGGAGCGTGAGTTTCTACATGTTGGACCACCAATAAACTAGTATTGGCAGTTTGCTCACTTAATAAGGGTGTAAACTGTCCTGAGAGTCTTTTAAACCTAACCTCATTCCTAATATTAGCTACAAGTTTTGTAGGATACCCTCTGTTTATAAACATATTCTCCAAATTTTCACATTCATATTCAAAATCTGAAAGTGTTGTTGTCATTCTTGCTGCTCTGACCATTTGTCCTTTGACAACTGCTTTTTTCTGATGAAAAGGATGGCAGCTACTAAAATGCAAAAAAGCATTGGAGTATGTGGGTTTCCTATAAATCTTGCTAATATACTTCAAGTTTTGTCTATCTTTAATAAGTAAAATGTCAAGGAAGTTAATACTATCTTCTTCTATATTAAAAGTGAATTGCAGAAAATCAGTGAGCTCCGTAATACTTGCAATAAAAGAAGGAACTATAGTTTTTGGTCCTTTCCAAATTAAAAACATGTCATCCTGGTATCTGGTGTACCAGGTGACGTGTTCTTTAAACATAGGGTGGGGGAAAAGTAGAGTGTTTTCCCAGTGTGCCATGATAGCATTCACAAAGCTCCCACCACATGGGGAGCCCATGGCTACGCCAGATTTTTGCAAATAAAGATCTCCTTCAAACATCATAAAATTGTTAGATAGTACCAGTTCAAGCAATGTTTCAATTAGATAAATAGTATTGTCTATTACCTTTTTGGAAACTAGATAGTCTCTAATCCATTCAATCCCTAAATGTTGGGGAATGACGGTGTAGAGGTCCTTGACGTCTATAGTTAAAAAGCATGCTTCAGCGTGGTATTCTACATTGTTAATGTCATGTAGAAAGCTCCATGAATCCTTACAAATTTGAGGTTCAGATTCAATAAGGGGCTTCAGTAAGTTGTCTACTTGTTTAGCACATGCATATGTCACCGAACCCCGCCCATCCACTATTGGTCTAAGTGGTGGGTTACTAATGGATTTATGTAATTTGGGAACACCAAAAAGTGCTGGTACTCTAGGTGCTATCATTAATAAATATTGATACTAATCTAAATCTATATATGCTTCTAAAAAGAGATCTTCCAATGTATTCTTGATCTTCTTGTAAGCTGTATTAAGCTCACTGACTGATGCTTTTATATAGACATCTGTGTTAAGGTGTCTAAGCATGGCACTGACATATGCTTCATGGTACATGAGAACCAACCCCCCACCCTTATCTGGTTTCATTGCACATATTTTACATATTTTCAAAAGATTAATTATTTCATATTCGGATGCTTTAGTGTTTGTATTGTTTTCGAATTGATTGCCTCTAATTTTTTGCAAGTCTCTAAGGTCCATTTCGCACATTCTTTTGAATAGACCAAGAGTGGGGTGCAGTACAGGATGAAACACACTAGAAACTCTTCTAGAATTGACTAAGGATGTACTGTTACCTATTAGAACATCCAAATTCAATTTACGGACAAACAATTTTAAATCTATGATTGTTTTTACCAAATCCATCTTTTTACTAGGAACAAAGGATAGGCCCTTTGAAAATAAGTCAACCCATTCTTGTTTAATATTCAGTTCTGTAAAGTTGTAGACACTAAAGTCACCATCAGTACTTTTAAATATTAGAGGGTGTAAGTTTGGCCTTAATCCATTAATTATCTCCTCCTCTGCCTTCTTCTGTTCCTCAGTGGATGTTGTCTCTTGTTCGACTGATGGTTGTTCTGGGGTCCATTGGAGTTCCTGTGAAAACCCTGAGTTGTCCCATCAGTGTTGTTGTTATAATTGTTATTGGAGCTCCCATGTTGGTTGCTATTGTTACCCATGTTGTTATTTCTAATGTTATTGTTGTTGTTTAATCTTTCACTATGCCTCAGTTGTTGTGTTTGTGGCTCCTCAGGGATAGGATCATTATTAGTTTCATTATCTGTTGGTTCAAGGTTATTTTCATCACCAAAACTGATGGATTGGTTAGGGGCATTGAAAGTTCTAGGATGGTAAACCGGAGGCCTAGGATAAGCCTTGTTATTGCTATAATCTGAAACATCCCGCGCTATTTTTTTCTTTTTATTTGCTAACAACTTTGTGATGGTTGCATCTATACTCGAAAAAATGTGGGCATATTCATATTTGTATCTTGGAAATTCCTCATGCATTTTAATAATGTGTTCCATAATTTCCAAGTCAGCCTTCAGTTCACCAATCTCAGCTTTGTAAAAGTTAATCAGTCCATTCAAAAATTCTAACCCTTGTCTATCGAACATTTTCAACAATTCTTGATGGAAAAGAGAATTTTCAACTAAACCAGTGGGGTAACACCATTGGCGTAAACCCTTAGGTATAACTTTTTTCTCTATGCACTCTTGTAAGTAAGCAACTTCGAGTTGCAGCTTTCTGCAACGAAAAAGTTTGTAATCAAAGTCATTGATAGTAATAGATAAAGCACTTACTGTGGGCTGACTCTGCTGTTGACTGCCAGTTTGGTTCCCAAAAGTAAAAAAATGATTGTTGTCCAAAAACCTAGTAATAGAAGGTGAGCCACTTTCTTGTATTACGGCCTCAGCATAAGATGCATTTTGCCCTACTAACTGTCCATTCATTAATCCTGTATTGTTGTCAGCTTGAGCAATAGGTAAAGAAACTGGAGTGACCACATTCTGATTAGGTACTACGTTTGGTCTTGCAATATTCCTTGTGTTTTCATTGATAGTAATCCGACTTTGCTGCTGTGAATTGGCACCGTGAGGCACTGGTGTGTCAAGCCTTTGTGTTAGAGCATCGACTCGCCCTAACAATACTTGAACAAGTGCTGTTAAATTTCCAATCGAATTGTCCTGGTTGGGAATATCCTGATTGGGAATATGTAAGTTATTCTCGTCTTCTTGGGTAAAAAGAACTTGACTATCTGCTCCGGTTTCGCTCGCCATAAATCACAAACAAACCACAACTAATCATGAACAAACTTTGTAAAACAAAAAGTGAACTAGAAACCAATAAGAGCAGTAGAGGACATATTTAATTTAGCGATAAGAATCACAAATAAAACGTTTTTGGTAAAGACTGTGCTTCACCTTCATCAGAATACAAAAATCAGGATAAGGAATTACTCATCTTTTAAAAATATCGCCAAAAAAGGTAGTTGAAAACGTCACTTCCGAAGAAGGCGTATCTACTACTTAGCATTCACAAAACAAAAAATTAGTAATTCCTTATCCTGTTTTTTGTATTCTGATGAAGGTGAAGCATAGTCTTTACCGAAAGCATTTTATTTGTGATTCTTATCGCTAAATTAAATCTGTTCTCTACCGCTCTTATTGTTTTCTAGTTCGCTTTTTGTTTTACAAAGTTTGTTCATGATTAGTTGTGGTTTATATGCAAGAGTAAACTATGTTAATACATAGAATGAAGTAGTATGGGCAGTACTATCACATGAAAGGAAAAGTAATAGCAGAAATGGTATTATTATAGTAAGCTATAAATGTGAACGTAGTGATGCCATGTATTTGAGTTAACACATGAGTTTATATATATATATATATATATATATGTGTGTGTGTGTGTGTGTGTGTGTGTGTGTGTGTGTGTGTTTATATGTAGAGTTCTAAGCTGAGGAGAGTTTACTTCAGGGTAGAAAGCAGGTGACAGAAAGGCTGAAGAAGGAAGAGTCAGTCAAAGTGACAGAAAAGAGTCAGAATGGTACAGAGAACAAGTGGGGGAATGTTTTTAAAAGATAGCTAGAGGTTGAGGTTCCAGAGTGGGAAATCAGGTGTTGGGGTTATTACCTGCTCCATTTTGTTTTTTGTTTTAAGAATTCTGCCTGGCCTGGTGTTTTTGTTCTATGAGAGAGATAGACATTGAAATTATCTAGGCTGCACATGTTTTTTCATTGGTTAAATTGTCTCTTGAGTGATACTTAAATACACAGTGAATTTCTGGCCCTTTGTCCTTTTCTGAAAAGATTTTAAGCCTGCATAAGCTAAAGCACTGCTGGTGATTCCCTGCTGTTTTTTCCCACCCACTCTCCCGTTTGTTAATCTGCATTTTAAACCTGCTGATTTTAAGTTGCCAACCCTTACTTTTAAATTGAGCTTAATAAGCTCATCCCTTCTATACTGCTGTTGATATCTTGAATTATTTAGTTGCATTTCCTTGTTGCCTTTCATTGTTTGTTCTACTGATTTACTTGGTCTGAATTCATTATCTAGCTAGTTGTTGGATAAAGTAGCTCTCTACTTGTTTTACATCAAGAGATCAGTGGATTTTCCATCTAGTGCACTGAGAGGTAGTCTGGTCTATTTATGTTGGGAAAACAATTAAGATTTCTGCATGCAGTTTTATTGGTTGGAGGGCTTTTTAATTGGCTTATCTTGCTTTTAGTGCCTTTATAAATTCTGTATAATTTAGTGGCTCTTGGCTCATTTATCCAAAGCAAAATACTTTTATTGAATAATCACATTTTTATAAGCTGTTTAAAGTACACTGCTGTATCTGTATCTTTAAGTTTGTTTGTTGTAGCATTTCATATCTTTTACATTTGTTTCTGGTAGCATTTTATTCTGGGCTCTCATTCACTGTGCTTTTACATTAGGAGGAATGAGATCATTCATCTAATGGCAGTAGATGTTTATCTTGTCTATCTAAGCTGGAAAACACATAAAAGGGCTCTAAGAATTTTTTGTACTTCTTTTACATATTGTGACTATACTTTAGAAATTATTTAAGCTATTTGCTGTTATTTTTGCACAAAAAAATGTACTGTCTACTCCTGATTTAGGTAGTTAATTGCATTGTATTACATTGTATCTGTTAGTTCTAGGGCTGTTGTAGGTAGTTTGTATGGGCTTGTTACACTTGTGCTCCAAACCTACATTAAGAAGGTGTTTTTCTGCACCCATGTGGCGGAAGTGTGCTGATCTAAGAATTATTGTATGCTTTCCTGGTTAGTAACTTGCTTCTCTCTGATTGTATTTAATTTTCGCATTTGTGTAGTCTGATCTGAGCCCAGCGGTGGTTAGCAGTGTTCTGTATAAAGGCAAAAGCCTAGAAACTCATTTTTTTCCCTAAACAGATGTCACTGAAACCCTTCCAAACTTTTCTGCTGCTCTAGGAGCAATAAATGCTCTGGAACAGCTAGTTAGCACACTCACAGAAGGCTCAACTGTCCTGGACATAGTATGTATTAACATGGGAGAGCATTTAACTCCCCCATGTGATGCCTCCCTGGTAGGATTGGACCACAAATCTGTCTTGTTTGATGTGATTATAAGACTAGATACCCCATCAAGTTCAAAACTACTTAATACATTTTCAAAGACAGATTACCTCCTACTAAGTGATGGTATAAGACATTTCATAGCCCTCTTGAATACAGATAACATAGACTCCTGTGCAGAGGTGTATGCCTATGCCCTGTATAACCATTTAAGCAGTTATATAGAATTGGCTGTACCTCACCGGATTAAAACTAGGTCTTGCCACAAAAAACAATCCCCCCTGGTGGGCCCCTAGTACAAACAGGATATACAACAAAAGAAATAAACTAATTTCCAAGAACAAGATGGAACTGGCTCAGCAGATTAAGAAATCCCTCTCTAGCTTAAACAAATTAGAGATCTTGTGAAGTCCTCTAAAGCTAATTATGAACTACATCCAAAATCTAACAGGGAATATCCAGCTATGCGCTGAATTGGTTGTGGATGGCACCACCTGTACTCAACTGGAGGTAAAGGCCAACCTGATAGCTGACAGACTTGGAGCAAACTTCATGCCCCTGTTGCCCCCAGTCATCCCCCAAAGTATACCTGCCACCATTCTTCAGCCTATTATCTCAAGACAGCAGGTCATCTTGGCACTCTTCAAGGCCAAAAACATGGCATCATTGGGACCCAGACAACATCCCAGGTTACCTTTTAAACAATGTAAAACATGACATAACAGACCCACTTGGATCCCTGTGTGATGAAAGGAGGTACTGCCAGCACAGCTAACAGGAATTTTATAAATAATTATATGTCATTTGTGAATATCAAAATTATTCATACAAGATGCTGGTGTTACAAATGTATTAGAACTGTATGTCATGTATATACCAAACTGATTTGTACAGACATTTGTGTTGAAAAGGTATTTGTAAAGTGCTTGTGTTTGAAATGTATGCACAGTGTGCCTTACTGGAGAGAACAGAAATGTAACTGTTTAGATGTATATGTTTTAACAGAGGAAACTGGAGGGTTAACATCAGTCCAGCAAACTTTAGGAAAAATATCTGAAAGTAAATCACTTTATAGGCTAGGCTATAAAGATGCTATGTCACAGATTTCAATGCAGCCAGAGGCACAAAGTCTGTACTAGGGAGCTTTCTGTATTGTCTTTGGGGTGAACTTATTACTACTCTAGGAGTGGAGGTATGCAGTTCTTTTATGACTTCCAGCACCTGCCAAAGATCTGAGCAAAAGTCCTTGTGTGTATATTTTTACGAGTAAGTGCTAAATACTGCCTGCTGCTAGCAGTGGGGATTTTGCGTGGGAACTAGAAGTTAGATGACCAGAAATCATATAATTCTGGAAGCTATCTCAGAAGTAATATTTTAGATATTATTTTCAGAAGTCATTTAGAGAGACTGAGCATTCTGTATTCTGTATTCTGTCTTGGGCCTGACAACAACAAGAAGGACCATTCACCACATCATCTGCCTTGCTGTATTAAGCCAGTAGGGAATAGTAACTCTCTCTTAGATACAGTCAGGAATATAGTTAGGCTTAGTTGAGATATTGTTTTTCTTTATTTGACTGAGCCTGTCCTTCAATGTTATTTTAAATATTTCCTGTTATTTGAACTCTGATGTCACTGTGAATATATACATAGTATTTTCTTGTTCTTTTATCCTGTATTATTAAAACTATTTAAACCTTTCATTGTGGCTTAGTTCTGAGAGTACTTGCATATTTATTTGGTGACACTGTGTGGGCTACTCCTAATAGTCTTGCTCTTGGTCAAACTACCATTTGTATTAATATTAATTTCACTCAGTATACTGGGTACCTTTGGAAGAGCCTTAAGGTAGCTGGAAGGAGTGTCTGGTGACAGTCATAACAACCTTATAGTCCGGGCAGAAGGAGGCATAGGTAGTAAACCTGTGACGTGTGTGTGTGTGTGTGTGTGTGTGTGTGTGTGTGTGTGTGTGTGTGTGTGTGTGTGTGTGTGTGTGTGTGTATGTGTGTGTAAATCAAAATCTCAAAGAGTGTGTGTGTTAGCTACTTGGGCAGGGACAAGAATTACTGGTTGGACAGAGAGGGTTCTGGAGGCCTTGGCTTGGGCACACAGCTGAGATCTCAACTCTATAGTTGTGCCAGTGAGGAGTCCTATTAGGGATTTTGAGAAATAGGGAGACACCAGCCTTGGACTGACTGTGGTCTCTGTGTGCTCTTAAGGAAAACTGCACTTGAGAGAGCTGCATCTGGAAATACTGTGTGTGTCCCTGTTATTTTCACAGTGAACATCCCCCATAGGTGCCAGTGGTAAGGATTGAGGCTCCTTGATTACTGGTCCAGTGGGGGGAGTGGTCATGCCTTGTTTAAACACAGCCTGTGAAATGACAGTGTTCTGGTGGAATGGAGGACAGCAGCAGTGATCCCTCTGCACAAAGGGGGACCATCAAACAGCCATTGGAATTATAGGCACATATGCTTGATCAGCCTCATCAGCATGGCCATGGAAATAATCATTGTGGACCTTATTAACAAGGACATAGGTAATCTTCAAACTCTGAACTCAAGCAAATTTAGATTCATTAAAGATAGAGCATACCTGTTAAACATAGTTGACTTCTTTGAGAAAGTCACCAAGGCCCTGAATGAGGGGAAAGACAATGCATGCCACCTATTTTGACCTAGCCAAGGCATTTGACACAATCCACCACTCAGTGTTATTGAGAAAAACTCCTAATTGGGAATTAACCTCTACATTACCAGATGGGTAACCAACTGGCTCAACAACAGGACACATTCTGTAAAACTGGGTGACTTCACCTCTAGCATAAGACTATTCTCCAGTAGCATACCACAGGGTTCTGTACTGGGCCTCTTACTGTTCAAAATGTATTTCTCAGAAGCCCAGGCAAACTTGGACAACCTGTGGCTGACCAAATTCAATAACAATTGTAAATTAGGAGCAATTATTCAATATCAAATGATGTTAATATACTGCAGACATGGTTAATGCAGACAAATGATTGGTGCCAAATCCACAGATTAATGCTAAATGCAAAAGAATGCATTATTATTCCCTTTGGGAAAGTTGGTATTACTGCTAATTACACCATGGACAGCACACTCCTAAGTGTAGACTGAGTTGTACTTGATTTGGGTACTCAGATTGATAGCAACCTGAAATTTGACAACCACATATATACAGGTAAGGAAATCCTTCAATGTGGCACATCTTATAAGTAAAGCATCACATCTAGATCTGAGGATGTTATAATTCCATTATACTCATCCATCATCAGACCAATAAGTGAGTCCATTTTGCATGTACCTCAGCAGACACCTGCAACAATTGGAGAGGCCACAGAGGTTCCTCACCAAGAAATTACAGGTTATACAAAACATGTCTTACATGGAAAGACTGAAAGCATTGTCACTGTACTCTGTCTCCTACAAGTTGCTAAGGGGTGACCTGTGCATGGCTTACAGGGTAGTCTCTGACCTAGCCTTGATGGAAATTCTACACATTCATAAATCAAACTGCATGAGGGTCAGTTGCTCCAGGGATCCTAACCTAGCTTCTGACATGAACAGGTCATGCTGAATAGATAGATACATCTCCCAGAGACTGCTACTTCTCTGTAACAAGCTTCTAGTTCATGTGAAACATAGCCCTTCCTTGACTCTCCTCAAATGCAACCTAGATCAATGGATGGCTGACCACAAATTCACTCCTGGTGTGGTGCCCATGTCCCTCCTGGACAGAGGAAGTCATTATTAACTACCATAGACACTTACCTCTGTGAACTTCACTCACCTAACCACCGACAATTGGGGCATCTCAGGATAAATATGCCTAGGCTCTAGTGCCGTTAGCCTAGTAACGTTCTATGAACCTATGAAGTAACAGCCATTTCCTTATGAACACAAACAATGCCAATTATGTGCTGTTCCCTGGTAGGTTTGGTTATAATCTGCAGCAACTGCTCTTGAACAGACATTGTAAATAATGTCCATACTAATATTGTTGAATCAATATCATTCTAGTCTGTGTTTGCTAAATGTATATCATTAGTTATACTGTTAGGCAGGGGAGATAGCTGAGGATCTCCAAACGTGAATGAGAACTGTGTTCATACTTCTTCATTCTCCACCTTTTATGTCTGTCTGCCATCTGTAAGTTTTGTGTCCCCACCAATGTTGGCTCAACATTAAGTTCCTCTCTTTCTCTGTCTTTCAGTGTTTTATCTACTGCTTAACTATTCTATAAGCCTCTGCCCTATGTCTTCTTCCATTTTTTCTTCCTCAACTTCATTCTTATATAAAAAGATTGAAAAAGAGGAGGTCTGTCCCTTGTTAAAACGTACCCCTCTTCTCTCACTTCCTTTAGCACATCTCTCTTGATGTCTTCCTTCTATGTGTCCCTTGTCTTCTCTTTCCCTCATTTCTAGCTTTTCTGTGTTCTCCTTTCCAAACTTATAAAGAAGCAATCAGGGTATCCAGATAGGGAGATCCTTTCATTCAGTAAATAGCATGTTATAACTGTTTGTTTACTTCCACACAGCTGCGCTGAGTATACTTTCCTAAAATAAGTAAGACCATCATGCACTAGTTTGAACAGGTCCATGTTCACTTCAAAACATTATAAATAACCAAAAGCAATTGCTACATTACTCTCATGTGGCTTACTTTCTACTAAATCTCACCAGTTAAAAGACACTTACTCAGATTGACAGATGAACTGTAGGCATTCCTGTGCAGCTCTTCACTTTTTTCAGAAACATTTTTATTTTGTTTTTATTATAAACATACACAAATCTACATATAACAAATACAATAAAACAATAACAAAACTATTTACAATATTTACATTCATCCATGATACACACTCATTTTATCCATGAGAAGTTACCAGTATTTTTTCAAAAAGGTTTCCAATTTTTGCCATGCTAATTTATGTTATGAGTTCTATAACAAATGGTTGCTTTGCAGTTTTTTTTTTACAAGCAACGTTTGCTAAATTAATAAAATCTTTAAATATCAAATCTTGTTTACATTTCTAGTTCAAAGTAATAACTTTTCTGGCAATTGCAATAATTGACCAGAGTAACTGAATCTGAGATTTAGGTATTACATTAGGTATAGGAACATTGAATAGGATTAGTGAGTTAGAAATATGACAGTTATCAGACCATAAAGCATTTACAAAATATCTGAAGTCTTTCCAGTATTGAACAATATTTCTACGTTCAACGAACATGTGAACCCAGTTGGCCTCTTGTAATTCATCACATTTTCAACATTAACTTTCACTGTTTTTGAGTATAAGATTTATTTTATGTGGAGTATAGAAACTCTTATTCATAAATTTTCAAGTATACAATCTCCAATATAATGAAAAAGAGGTACCATACGTAGAATTCAATAACAAATTTTTGGATTCATCAGATATTTGTTCTCCATTAATCTTTACATAGTAATTCCAAAAATCTTAGTCAAACTTTAAAGTGCCTTCTCTTAGTATCTTATAGATAGGTGAGATACTTATTTTTTGATTATCTGTCTTTTCAAGACACCAAGTAAAAATCTGAATCAAACTAGGTATAGATTCAGTCTCTAGGTTGATTGATACTCTCATTTTGTTTTCTATAAACTGCCAAAATGAGCGCATAAACAAACAACTGTCTTGACTATTATCAAAACAACATAAAAGAGAGTTTAGTGGTTTAATACTCTTTTTTTCAATAAACTGATGCCAGAATATTAACTTATTTTCCTTTAATCTTTGCAAGAATTTAGGCAATCAGGGGAGTATGCTATAGGGAATATAAGAAATAGAAATTGTTTAATGTTGTAATTACAATCAATTATATTTTTAAAGTTATTAAATGTTTGATTAATGCCATAAGAAAAATGGTGAAACTTCTTATTAAATAATCAAAATTCATGTAAAAGCCAATGAACTCTACTAATTCATAGTGTCCCTTAAATTGATTTTCTATAGTTCTGACATCAGTTATATGAATCTCCTGTATTGTTTTCCAGACAGATATATAGGTAGGTGTGATCCAATGTAATATTATATTAATTATAACTGATTTGGAATAAAGATCTAAGCTAGGGAATGCTATCCCATTACTGTTCCAAGCTCTAATGTGCCATTTATATGCAATCCTATGTTTTAAGGGGAACCATAAAAATTTAAGTAGCATGGAATCTAATCTTTTAAATATGTTTTTGGAAGGGGTAGTATCAATGAGTATATATAAAACAAAATTTTAGGTAAAATTGTCATTTTAATTAAAGAGAGCCTATCCCCATTGTGAAGAACATTTTATTCCATCTTTTGATTAATTCACTAATGCTGGTTATTACATTATTGTAGTTTTATTTAACATACTCTTTCCATGTACTCTTTATGCTGACACCAAAATATTCCAATACATCATTCTCCCAATTAAACAGGCTATTCTCTCTTAGGTTTTTGTTGATCTTTTTGTTAACTAGTAATGTTTTGTATTTATTATGATTAAACCTAAGCCCTGAATTTTTTTTCAAACTTGCTTAAGGTATTTATAACATCATGCAAAGAACCATCACTATCACCCAACATTAACAACATATCTTCAGCAAATATTTGTATCTTAGGACAATAGTCCATATTAATTTGAAAGCCTTTTATATTTTGCTTGTTTCTGATATATATAGCAAAAGGTTCCATTGAAAGAGCAAACAATAATGGTGACAAAGGACAACCTTGTCTAGTTCCCTTGAGGATTTCTAGTGGTGAGCATATACATGATCGAATTTTCACGTAAGCTTGTGCCCCACTATAAACTTTTATTAATAAGTTGACAAAATATGAGGAGAATTCAAAACCAATCAGAATTATTTGTAGATAAGACCAACTAATAGAATCAAAAGCCTTTTTTATGTCTAGGCTGATAATAGTTAGTTGTTTTTTGTATTTGCATGCTATGTCTAGTAATGATAGTAATTTAATAATGTTATCTTACACTTTTCTATGAAGAATGAACCCTGTCTGATCAATATATATTAGATTAGGTAATATTTTCTTTATCCTGTTAGCTAATATTGTCATAAAAAAATTATAATCAGTGTTTAGCAATGAAATTGGCCTATATGAATCACAAGATTTGGGGTGCTTGCTTTGTTTTAATATGGGGAAGATGGTTGAGTATTTCCATGATAGGGGTGTGATACATTTTTGCTTAACCATAGTAAAGGTACTCATTATTTTCTTTATTATATCATCATCTTCTTTCGGCTGTTCCCATTAGGGGTCACCACAGCGGATCATCTGTGTCCATTTCTTCCTGTCCTCAGCATCTTGCTCTGTAAAACCAACTACCTGCATGTCCTCTCTTACCACATCCATAAACCTTACCTTAGGTCTTCCTCTTTTCCTCTTACCTGGCAACTCCATCCTTAGCATCCTTTTCCCAATATACTCAGCATCCCTCCTCAGCACATGTCCAAACCAGCACAATCTCGTCTCTCTTGCTTTGTCTCAAAACTGTCCAACCTGAGCTGACCATCTAATATACTGATTCCTAATCCTGTCCATCCTAGTAACACCCAGTGCAAATCTTAACATCTTTAACTCTGCCACATCCAGCTCTGACTCCTGCCTTTTTGTCAATGCCACTGTCTCCAACCCATATAACATAGCTGGTCTCACTACCCTCTTGTAGACCTTCCCTTTCACGCTTACTGGTACCCGTCTGTCACAAATCACTCCTGACACTCTTCTCCACCCATTCCACCCTGCCTGTACTCTCTTCTTCACCTCTCGTACTCTCTTCTTCACCTCTCTTCCACACTCACCATTACTCTGAACTGTTGATCCCAAGTACTTAAACTCATCCACCTTTACCAACTCTACTCCCTGCATCCTCACCATTCCTCTACCCTCCCTCTCATTTACACACATATATTCTGTCTTAGCCCTGCTGACCTTCATTCCTCTCCTCTCTAGAGCATATCTCCACCTCTCCAGGGTCTCCTCAACCTAGTCCCTACTCTCACTACAGGTCACAATGTCATCTGCAAACACCATAGTCCATGGGGCCTCCTGTCTGATCTCATCTGTCAACCTGTCCATCACCACTGCAAATAAGAAAGAGCTAAGAGCTGATCCTTTAAGTAATCCCTCCTCCATCTTAAATGTATCTGTCACTCCCACCGCAGTCCTCACCACTGTCACACTACCCTTGTACATATCCTGTACCACTCTTACATACTTCTCTGCCACTCCCAACTTCCTCATACAATACCACAACTCCTCTCTAGGCACCCTGTCATATGCTTTCTCTAAGTCCACAAAGACACAATGCAACTCCTTCTGACCTTCTCTGTATTTCTCCAACAACACTCTCAGAGCAAACATCGCATCTTGAGTGCTCTTTCCTGGCATGAAACCATATGGCTGATCACTAATCATCACCTCCCTTCTTAACCTAGCTTCCACTACTATTTCCCATAACTTCAAGCTGTGACTGATCAATTTTATCCCTCTGTAGTTACTGCAGCTCTGAACATCACCCTTATTCTTAAAGACAGGTACCAAAACACTTTTTCTCCACTCCTCAGGCATCCCCTGACTTTCCAAAATTTCATTAAACAATCTGGTTAAAAATTCCACTGCCATTTCTCCTAAGCACCTTCATGCTTCCACTGGTATGTCATCTGGGCCAACAGCCTTTCCATTCTTCATCCTCTTCACAGCTGTCCTTACTTCCTCCTTGCTAATCTGTTTCACTTCCTGATTCACTATCCCCACATCATCCAACCTTCGCTCTCTCTCATTCTCTTCATTCATCAGACCCTCAAAGTACTCTTTCCATCTACTGAACACACTCTCCTCACTTGTGAGTGCGTTTCCCTCACTATCCTTTATCACCCTTACCTGCTGCACATCTTTCCCAGCTCTGTCCCTCTGTCTAGCCAATTGGTACAGGTCTTTTATTCCCTCTTTAGTGTCCAGTCTCTCATACTCAGGTAAAATCTTATATAGTTCAGGAATTATTCCATCCAGTCCTTGAGCTTTATTATCTTTTATTTTTTTTATTTGCTCTTTCACTTCTGTTAGTGTTATTTGTTTATTTAATATGTTACTTTGTTGCATTGACACCTTAGTAGTTATATTTTCTTGACTAAAAGTATTTGTTACATTATCTGTCTCCAGAAGTGGTATGTTATTATTTATATCTTTATAGTAGCTTTTGGACACTTCTAATATGCCCATTAAGTTAGATCTACTCTTAACTGAACCATCACTTTTATATTTAATCTCATTAATAAGATTTTCATTGTTTATTATTATTTTTTTTTTTGATCTTACTGCTATTTTATGTAGATATGTGGGATTTACAGCATAAGATTGTAATTTCAATTTTCCAGGTATATGGCTACCTTATGATTCAGAACTTCTAAGTATTTTGATTTAACTTAGTAATTTTGGTATGTGCTACTTTGTTATTTGGTTTTGCATCCATTTTTATCTTGTCTATGTTTTTTGTAAGTCTAAAAGTTCTTTGTCCCACTCTCTCCTTTTTTTAAGGTACCAAGATTTTGTTCTACCATATATATAAACTTTAAAGGTGTCCCATAGTATAGTATCAGTCACTTCACCATTATCATTTGTTTCCATAAACATGTCTATTTCTTTCATTATCCATTCTCTAACTTAGTTATGTAAGCAGGAATTCTCTGTAGAAAATCTTAAATCATTTGTATGTGTAGTTAATGTAAAATATATAGCATTATGGCACGAATGTGGACAAGTCATTATAGATATGTCACTTATTTTACAGTATATATAATTTGATACAAAGATCTTATCAATGTTTGTTTGTGTAACAAACTGATATGAATAGTGAGTGTAGAATAAGGAATAATGTTCTCTTAGACCATGTATATCTTAAAGGTTCATCTGGTTTGTAAAGTCATTTAACTTCTTGGCTTTAGATGTTAGTTTTATTTTACCATTTTTAGAAGTATCATTGCCTGATAATAGGCAGTTAAAATCACATGTTGCTATAATTTCCCCTTTTGCATTTAAAGTAATCAGGTCCAGATATTTGTCAAAATATTTAGTACTCAGCCTGGTATCCAGTATGTATTAATCAAAGTATAATAGTTCCTATTGATTTCCAAACAAACCATATTTAGCATCCCATCTTTATTTGAAATTGTATCTATAATTCTTGGCATAGTATAAGTATTTTTTCCATAGAATAAGAGTGCCCCTTCTCTTAGTCTTAAAACATAAATCAGCCAGAATGGTATAGACATTAAATGAGTATTTTTGTAGATCTTTTTTTAATAGATGTGTTTCCTGTAAAAAGATGATCTGGACATTATGCATTTTGATATATTTAAGCAAACCAATTATTTTGACATTATTCTTCAAACCATTAATATTTAATGATAAACATTTATAAGCCATTGACTATGATGTGTATGTTTTTACTAATTGAAAGATCTTTCTTCCATGTTGACTTGAAATTTATTGAAAACTTACTTACCATGGATGCATAACACTTGTTAAGCATTACTTTCAAAAACCCAAAACTATTTACAGAAATGCATTATGAAAGCAGCTAAAGAAATCTGAATCAATGAAATATACATTAGAATGAGAGTGTCCAATATATCTGAAACTATATGAATATCTCATATATGATAATAGCACCTCTAATACGCAGATATGCCAGAAACACACATCAGATCTAAGTATGTATAAACATTAGAAGCTGAAGGTTAAGAAGATTGTCATTATTTCCAAGACTTTTCAAGAAACATCAGATAATTTAACCATTTTGTCAGTCATCTATCTAACATTTTTCATGTAAGGATCTGTTGTATATATATATATATATATATATATATATATATATATATATATATATCAACACTTATTACAATATAACTATAACATTTATTACAACATAACTATTATATTTTACAATTATACACATTACTCATATGCATTAACAATATCTATGTTGATATCATTCATCAGGAAGTTGGGACAGAGAGAGAGAAAGAAAAAAAGGGGGCCTCACAACCCTCTGTTTAGTTACTAAAGGTTTATATATAACATAAGTCTGATTTTAATATGCATAATGAATTTTCTAATGCAGCTCCTTGTTTGGGTCTATATTAGTACAGCAAAGACTGCAATGAGTGAATACCATTTGGGCGACACCAAATGTGTGAATATCGCAAACATCGCAAGAGTGAACGGAAATCGCCATGGGGAATTCTTCCCTTTACTTCAATGTAGTGCGATATCGGAATTGGTATATTTAAGTAGTGGGGGTTTGGGGGGTGCAGAGGGGCTTGCCCCTCTGCATAAAACACTTGATGACAGTTTTACTGTCTTACTTTTATTTTTTTTTCAGATTCGAAATTTTCAAGCTTTGACCATATGGTGTCGACCATATGGTATTCGGAGTTTGAAACTTTTGTTCCGAAAATATAGACCCCCCCTTGTTCACTTGATGTCATTTAATTACTAATAGTTTCACTGAATATGCAGAATGTATGCATCTATAAGGAACATAGGCATTTTCTAAGGAGTTAAACACTTTTATTAGAACTAATTATTTACCATTTAAAGTATCCAGTGAAGGATAACAGAATTTCAAGAGAAAAAAATTCTAAGTACAACTATTTAACAAGTTCAAAAGGTCAAATGATGTCATCACTGTTGTTTCCTCCAACTGCAGCTTCATAAACTTGTTAAAAAGTATCTAAATAAGCTCATGCACAACAGAAGTTGTCTCTAGTGAAGAAAAAAGCATTTTTCGATGGGAAAGTCAGATCCTGAAGCTTTTAAGCAAAAAAAAAAAAAAAAAGAACACTCAAGTTGCCTTGTCAGTGCATGTCATGAATCTCCACAATGAGAACAGTCATACAGACCATCAGTTTCCTCACAAAACATCAACATCATGAAAAATTAACCCTTTCATATAAAAACAGCTATTTAAAAGTAACAACAGCTGCCTCAAATCAGAAATCATATTATAATATTTCAGTCATTCACCCACCAATTAACCAGGCCAGAGCGAGAAGGAAAAAAAAAGGAACCTATTTTATATATATATATATATATATATATATATATATATAAACTTATATTTAGCTATCTATAAAACACCATTAATGTATTGTATTACTGTTTAAATGTATCTAAACAATGAGTCTAAAACATCTAGTTAGAAACACTAATCAGAAACACCTTTTTACCCCACCACTGTCCCACTAAAAAAAAAAATGCACACAGTTTGTATAAATGGAGAGAACTGAGCAAGCGGCCCAGAACGGACACCTTGCAACAGGAAAATATCACACACTACAGCAGCAGCATGCTCAAAGAGATGCTTTGCAGCAGGAAAATAGCACACCATATCATGCTCAAACGGACAATTTGCAGCAGGAATAAAATAAATAAATACACAGTTCACCTTGCAGCAGGCAGCAAGATAAATTAAATTAAATAAATATACAGTTCACCTTGCACAGTTTCAGTTTGTTCAAACGGAGTGAGCGAGCAGCCCAAAATGGACACCTTGCACAGCAGGATAAATTCAATAAATGTTTCAGCAAACTATCACACACAGGCAGCAGGATAAATAAACATTCTGAATGGAGCAGCCCAGCAAAGTCTTGCAAAATATAAAATACATACACCAGACTTTAAGTTTGTTCAAACGGACTTTACACAGTTGCTCGCGCGTACTTAATACACATTTTGATTTTTGAATGGAACAAGTGGCCCAGCAAAATATCACACACACAACAGAGCTAGAAGAGGAATCTGAACTGACATTTACACAGTTTTTCTTTTCTTACCTCCTGAAAGCTGAGCGTTAACTGAAACTGTGCACATTCCCTCTAAAAAGTTCAAACTAAATCTCTGACTGAAAATGAGCAGTAGCTGATGTCATCACGCATGCCCTGTAGGCTGGTGATGCATAGTGATGTCAGCCAAAAATTTAAAGTTGTAATGCACAAAAAAAAAAAAAAAAAAAAAAAACAATCGGGAATTAAAGTGGCCACTCGGGAATTCGTGGCACCCCATTATTTTGCCCTCAAAACTGGAAAAATGAGGAATTCAGTATGGTTGAGAGGTATGGTGTTGACAGCTGAAAACTTCTCAAGAAAAATCTGAAAGTTCTGTGAATTCTGATTGCCATCTCTTCATACCAGAATTCTCTACTCTATAGTACTCTCTGCAGTGCAACTGCAGAATGGAAAATGCCTTAAAGCTACACTCTCAACTTTTTATTCTTTGCCAGTACCCGAAAAGAGGTTTGGTAACAAACCAGTTTGTCCAGGGACATCTTCTGAGGGGTTAGACAAATATAGCAGTAAAAGTTAGGAGGGTGAGGGGGATAAAAGGGTTAAATGGGAAGGAGGGATGATTAGGAGGAAATAAGGTAAGGAGGAAGGGGCTTAAGGGGTTTAGGCAAGTGTAGATGGGTAAGGGATCACATTTTGGTGTGAAGTTACTACCCATCCTCCCTCCCTCTTTTGGTGGATTGAGGAGGAGTGCAGCTATTTCCTGAGTCTGGGTAGGGCAGACAAGAGGGACAGGCTTGCCTTCTTCTGTTCCTCCTCAGGTGGTTGTGTGTTTAAGTGGTAAATATAAGCAAGCGGTGGTAAGGAGGCTGCTTATTTGGTTGGAGGTGTAATTCAATAAATGGTATATGAAGTGAGTTGTAAGAGAGTCGAGGTATGGATGCTGCTTACTGGGTCAGGATGAGTAACATCACGCTGTCCTGAGTTATTTGGTTGGATGTGTAATTCAATATATGGTATATGAAGTGAGTTGTTGGATGCTGCTTCTTAAGTAAAGTAAATAAGGGGAGGAATGGAGGCTTCCTGGGTCAGGATGAGTGTAGTCATGCTGTCCTAATTAACATTACATGGATGTTTATGCTATGATTAAAATCAGCTACAGTATGTCCAGTTGTAATTAATAAATATTGGTTATCAGAGCTATGTTTGAAGTTTAATATTAATCCTTCCTGCTATGTCCTCTGAATACTTAGGTCTCTTTTGCTGCACTACTTCTACCCCTTTCATGAGCCTTAGAGATGGAGATCTGTAAGCTACTGAAAGTCTGTTTAACATGGTCTTTTTATGATCCTCTCTAGAACAGGAACTTGCATTGCAAGTTTTCTACTGCATATCATGTCTTTACCTTATAAATACTCTATTTCTGTCTTCTTAAATATGTAAATTATATGATTACTAAACTGTTATGGAAAATAGCATTCTAGTCTTAAAATAGCATTGTACCTGATGTTACTATTATCTGTTTAGTGGAGTTTATCTCCCCGGGCCTCTACTGAAAATGGACATATATCCAGTTGGAATAGCCCGGTTTACAAATGTAAAATAAATAAAATAAAATAAAAAAAAGGTTGTCAAATGTCATTCGGTGTGATGTGTGGTTATTGAAGGGGACCGGGACAAAGAACTGTTACTGATTTATTAGAATTAAATGACATAAGCATAAATGCTACTGTTATACAGCTACAAGGAATTTATCAGTGCTAAAGGTAGAGGAAAAAGTAAAGTTATGTAAGGAATTTGCAGATAATGCTCAAAGGAGTCAATTGTCAGCAGCAGCTATACATCCCACAGAGGAATCTTAGTTTGTTTAAGGTTTTGATTTGCATATAGAAGGCAGCGTAACCTAGTACCGAGGAAATGTAGTTTTCCAACCTTAAGGGTAGTATACACTTTCCTTAAGGAAGAACAAATCAACAAAAAGTGAAAAATAGTTGTACAGGAATGACTTCTCTAGATATTGCCATGCAGATTACTAAAATGGGCCGCTGTTAAAACTTTTTATGTAAGATCCATCTCAAAGATCACTTTTCTTTCTTATTAAAGATAAGAACAAAATATTCAATCTGAAGTTGCTTGTTTAAACCATGGTTTATTAAGTTAAAACAAGAGAGGAACACTTTCACCCTTGTCAGAGCTGTCAGATCATCCAGATCAGGTTCTGCTTTAGCTACTTTCTGCTAGTAAAATTCTAGGTATTGTAGCCTTTCATTTGTGGTAGGGATACACTGTGAAGAATCGGAATGTACCTGGCTAGACATCTCCAGCAGCTGGAGAGACCACAGAGGTACCTAACCAAGAGGATTACTGGCCTCAAACAGTTGCCCTATGCAGCACGATTGAAAAAGGTAAGACTGTTCTCTGTTGCATACCTCTTTCTCAGAGGCGATCCCTGTCTAACGTACAGAGCCATGTCCAACCCAGAATTATTGAACATGCTCCATCTTAGCAAAACCAAATCGACTCAAGCTACACGCTCTAGGGATATAAACCTCAACACAACAATGAATAGAACATGCTGGAGGGATAGATTCCCTTCGCAGAGACTTCCCTTACTATGGAACAGGGTCCCGATCTACATAAGACAGACCCCCTCACTATCACTCTTCAAGAGGAACCTTGATGAGTGGATGGGTAACAGAAAGTTCACACCAGGGATCACACCAACAGCACTACTAGATAGGGGCCAAGGGTACTAGCTGCTAGTACAAGGGTCTAAGGAACTACTAAAGGGGCAGTGAATACCGCACAACGTGGCTGGGCTAATATATGCCTTCGGGCAGATAGCCCAGTACCAACCTATGAACCTATGAACCTAAGAAGATCCCCACAGAATGTATGCCATGAATCTGAGGAACCAATCAATCAAATGAAAGACAAACAATCAAAACCAGAATGAAACAAAAAATAAATCCAGCTGAATAAGAAAAGAGATGGTATGTTTAAGTGCTAAATAAACTGAAGACAATAATGGAGTATTCAAAAAGGTTAGTTGCTGGATACTGCTAACACTGCACTTTTGTGATACTGTACTGCTACTAGTGATTCAGAGAAATGTAAGAGCCATGTAGTATATGGACAACCGTAATTATGCTCCAGTATCGTGAAAAGGGCAAACCAGTCAAGCACTTCTGTAGCAAGAGACATAATCCTAACAATTGTTAAGCACCCCACTTAAGTTGTTAAGATCAGGTGTTATGGTAGGTAGTAAAACCTGCCAGTATGAGCCAGCAAACAATAGCAACAGAATTAAAACCAGATTTCTTTCTGCCTGTTGTCTGTGCCAGTATTCTTTCCTGACTTTCTTTCCCTAATGTAAGACAACATGCCATGCTGTCTTTTTTACAGTGCTCACTAAGTGCTTAATGGCCTTGAAAGATGACAAACATTTAGCTCTTTTTTTTCTTTCTGTAACTAGCAGTACATGGAGTAGATGAAGCCTCATGCAATATAAAAACTTATGATTGGGTCTCCCATTATTACTCTTAATTATGTGCTTTCAACATGGATGCCAAGATTTACCTCTCTAGCTTTGCTCTTGAGGTAAATTTCTTGACATACATGTTTTGAACACATAATTCCATGGATACAATCAGAGACCCACTCTTAATCCTCCTTATAGTGCACAATTAGTGATTTATTTACATATCTATGAATTAAACACCTATGGCAGTTAGTGCTAAAAGTTCCCAAGTCCCCAAGTTCCCACCACCAATCCATTCATTGCTGTTGTATGGGTATGCACACATACATGCATACTCGGACAGATACACACACACACACACACACACACACACATATATATATATATATATATATATATATATATATATACATATATATATATATATATATATATATATATATATATATATATATATATATATACATAGAATGAGACACTCCCAGTCATGCTGTTCCATACATACATACATACATACATACACAGTGTCACACACAGTCACATTACATACCTGGTGCTAAGATAATAGCCTTGTTGTTGTAAAGGACCACATTAAATCTAACTTATTTTGCTGTGAAATAGCATGGCAGAGTTTGCCTTTGAATTGCTTTAACATGCTATTTTGATCCCAGAGTAAGGTCTGGGGAAGAATACGTGACAAGTCTGCATTACTTGTGCACTTGGACTGCCACATTTACATGTATCAATGTCTGTTAGCTCTCTGTAGAACTACCTACCTGTGGCTGTAAAACATTTTAGCATTGCAGAGGTTTATGAATCAAAAATAGGTATTGTACTTATCATGTATGCTAGAAACAGAATTGTACAGTCTAAGCTGTGTGTTTCTAAATACCCCATTGCATTTTGAAGGGAAGCAAGAATATTGTGTTCACCATATCCTATTACATACATACACACACACACACACACACACATATTATATATATATATATATATATATATATATATATATATATATATATATACATGCGTGTGTGTGTGTGTAATACATATAGAGAGAGATACACACACACACACACACACACACACACACACACACACACACACACACACACACACACACACACACAAACACATGCAAACACTATCTCAATGGTTGAACAGCCATGGGCAAAGAGCAGACAACACCATCTTTAAAAACTGATCCTGACCCTCATCTGTAACAATGCACTCCAACATACAAAAACAATAAGCTGCAGTTGCAGTTTGAATAAGTAAAACAACTCAGTAAAACATCTACCTCCCTGATACCTAAAACCATCCAAAGTAGCTCATAAAATTATGCAACAGATGCATCAAATGCATTTTCTCCACAATGTCACTAAAGTGAATGCCTCTGCTCCATCATCATGGAATTCAGCTTCAACAAAACTTCAGCAGGCATTTGTCTATACTTCTCCACCTTCTGTAGGACTTCTCCCTGGTCTGGAGTAGTGGTCCTACTCAAGTATGTTAAGTTTACATGCTTTATGTAATACTGTGATCAAGGCTCTTTCTTGATGTGCTGCAGTTATGTTACTTTTGCGTGACCATTTTTGAGGTCAGTGGCTAGGGTAGCCAGCTCATTGATTTCATAGGTATATTGCTACCAACATTAAACCTACCACACATAGTTATGAATGGTAGGGAGCAGATTCTCCTATATTTGATAGCTAAGTCCAGCTTTGTAATGAGTACATGGAAGAATGATTAAGTATTAGGTGTTGCAGTTGTCTACAAGACAGTTTGTCCTTTTATGGAAAAAGCAATGCTGAAATGTAAGTCAATGTTCCCTTTAGGGAATGTATTTGTAGTAGGGGAGCCTTTACATTAGAGTGTTTTATTCATCTTAAACTTTTTAAATCAGGTATATGTGCCGTGAGAGAGATGCTACTATTAGAAAATTTAATATATGTAATTCACTTTGACATAACAAAATTGTATTTGCAAAAATTAACAATAACTGTTTTGATAATAATAATAATATGTAAACCTGATAAAAAACATGTCATCGTATAGTTAGGAAAGATGGCATAGAAACAATACAAAGATGAAGATGATTAAGAATTTTATTTATAAATAGCAGATATTGATTAAATTAAAAAGACCAATACGTTTTTGTTAATGGTGACCAATAAAGCATTTACATCATGTTGAATCAGTAAGATGTTTTTAGTAAGGATTTCTTGAAAAGAGAATTGAATATTTTTAATGCAAGGTAGAATTGGCTTCCATATAGCTTGGACAGGTTTGCTAAAACTCTTTCAGATGAAGAAAATACAGGATGTGTATGGTAGTTCACCCAAAATGTTGTCATTCTTTTTTTGAGTTGCACATGAAAATAATGATGTTGAGGAAGATAGAGGAAAAATAACTTAAGATATCACCTGTGTTAGGATAGGACATTACTATATACTCATCTGTCCCAATTACATTTTCACTTCTTGGTACTACATTGAGGTTATTTGCTCTGATAGCCACTGCCCCCATTCCTGTTTGATTTGCACCTCTTCTGTGTTGCATACAGTTTTTTTTCATGAAGGTATATGCATGGTTTACAATTCATGTTAACATTTACATGTTGCACTTCCAGTGATCCCTACCAGGTTATAGCTTTTCATCATTTATAGCCTTCTTGCATCATTTGTGTTGTGGATCTTTGTGTCACTGTAGTACTACAATGCATCCTCCTTGCCCTTTATAGAAATATTGAGAACTTGTCTAATTATTAATACCTTTCTTTTCCTGTTTCAGAGTGAACCCTTTTAATACTTCAATGAATTAGTATACATTGTGTTTCTACATTCGGTTTGCCACCTTAAGACCTACTCAAGTCTCCTTACTTTTTTTTATGAGTCATGTGTATAGTATTTTTTTCCCATGCTCACTCAACCTCACAATCTGCTGCTGTAGATAAAGCATGACTTCAGAAGTAACTTCTCGCTTTCCCTTCACATACACAAGTGTGTGTCTTGTGGGTGTAACATGCACTGCCACAGTGCTGGCTTTCTTCATAAGCAGTTGGTGTAGGTGCTGACTGGTGACCAGATGGGCTAGTTCATCTCTTTCCTTCACTACCTCGGGTAATTGAGTGAGACAATAAAGTATGTGCTCCTGCTCACAACCAATGCAGGTGGACTGTTGCACCCCAGGACACACATACAAACTTTAGTCGAAGGCACAACAAACCATTACCGGCCTTTACTTGTGTTTAAGTTGGCACCAGAAATTACAGACCAGTTTGATGGCATAGGTGCAGAAATGTTGACTTCCATATCCATGTAACCACCAGAACACAAAAATATATGCCAGGATGACCATGTACAGCAGATGGCCTAATGATGGCTCTTGGTGAAGGAACAAGGTTCTACAGACGCAGTCCCCTAATTGAGATGGGAATGGAATAACTGGTCACATGCCTTTTCTAAAAGAGATGGGACAGATTATTTCAAAAGGAAGTGATACTTGTGGAAGTATATGAACATGTATGACTTGCTCATGGTACACCTACAGCCACTGATGTGGTAGACTACTTATGAATAAGCTATAAAATCCTTAGAGTATGGCAGTTTTAGCTGGCCAGCTCTCTTTTCAATGGTTTAAATGGTTATTTGGCTGGGAAGGGGGTTTAAAACTGATTTAAGAAAAACTCATTCTTACTTCATAAAAGGAAAATAATCCATCAGATGTTTATCTCTGCTGACTGCAGCCAGTCATCTGGCTTCCTTAAAATCATTCCAAAATTAGGCTCACTTGCATTGCAGGTGGACACTGTGCTGCCCATCAGTGGGCCACCAGTACTGCAGATTGTCACCCTACTTCTACATCAGTGGACTACCACCATTACAGACAGGCACAGAGGTACAACATCAGCTGTTCACCAGAAATGCAAATGGACATTGTCCTGCTATACCAATTAGTCTATATTTTTCTTCCTTTACAGTGCTCTTTGTGTTTCATACTATAGGCAGTAAATCAGATTTTTGTCTGTATTCACTTACAATGACAGATATGTGAGTCTCACCAAGGGATTTATTAAGACTTGTTATACAGAAGCCCCATTTTAGAGGGATTTTGCATTGTGCTAAGACTTACAAATTTAGAAATCTCTCTACCACCATGGCTTCCACTCATGGTGGTCTCAGTGCAGTGAGTGGTTGCTTGGGTGAAGTTGCAAGTAATCCAGGGCAGTAGCATAGCTAGGGTGGGGCAAGACGGGCAACTGCCCTGGGCACAAAGTGTTGGGTTCAGTGTAATCAGCTGATCCTGATCACTGTCTTTAATGTAATAACAGCTTTTAAAAGCCAGTGTTGCAAACACAGTTAAACTGAGTGCTGTAGCTCTCCATGTGGGTCTAAAATGTAGCAACTAGCAGTTTGCTACAGTTTAAAAGTAAAAAAAAAAAAATCCTATTTTTTTGTATTTTTTTTTTTTTTACACTAAATCCTGAGCACTATAGCAGGTATAAACTGAATCATCTGTCTGCTACATTTGTTGCAGGCAGTTTGCTACAGTCAAAAATATTTTTTTTAACTAAAACATGAGCACTGTAGCACTCAGTGCAGGTGGGGTATAAATTTATAGCAACTGTATGCTACATCTGTAGCAAGCAGTTTATTACGGTTTAAAAAGAAGAACTTTTTTAACTAAAACATGATGCCATAGCGCTCTGTGCAGGCAGGGTATGAACTGTAGCAAGTGTTTGCTACATCTGTAGCAAACAGTTTGCTACAGTTTAAAAGCTGAACATATTTAAAAAATATATATGTTAAAGGATGGTTGGAGCAGGGCACAAAAATGGGACATGAGTGGCCAGGGCAGGAGCAAGGAGGTGGGAGTCATGCATCTGGCCACCTGGTAGTTGCCCTCTTTAATGGAAGAGATGGAAGAGCATAGTTCTAATTTTATTAAGCTAATCACTTACAATGTATCAGCTTATGACAGTGACGTGCTTTTTTTCACATGAAAAGCTGAGAAAGTGGGGTTCTGGTTCTTAGCACTTAAATACACTAGTTAAACTAGCTATGCTTCTGATCCAGGGGAATTCTAGTTAGCCATGTAGTCTCCATCAAAAGTGTCAGGAACTCCTGATTCAAGAAGGAAAATGTAACCACCATAAAAACATGGCAGTCACCCATTCACTTCTATAGAAATACTTGTGATGTAGGTAATTTCAGTGAAGGTGGAAGTAGGAAGTATGTGCATGTGTGTGGATATGTATGCATATCTGCGAGGTAAGAATGAGGCTGTATGAATATGCATCTATATAAGAGGAATGTTTGGGAGAGTGTGCAAGTGTGTGTGTGTGTGTGTGTGTGTGTGTGTGTTTGTGTGTGTGTGTGCGTGTGTGTGTGTGTGTGTGTATGCACACATCTGTGAGACCACATCTGTGAGTGTACACATGCACACAAGTGTGTGTTTTTGTGTGTATGTGGTCATTATTTATGGCAGTGTGCATGTAATTACACACATGGGTATTGTTTATGAGAGTATAGGGTGATGTCTACATCTAGAGCCTCTTTCATTACAAGCAGCCTTAATACATTCATCTATTTCATGTTCTTTATATCCCCTGTCTAGGAACTCTTATTTTAGTTCTTTCAGGGCTGTCTCAAGGTATGCATCATTATTATGAATTTGCATTATCCTATACACTTGCCCTTTTAACACATTCCTTTTAACATGTCTTGGGTGCATGCTAGTGTAGTGTAACAGGCTATTCCTTCTGGCCGGCGTCCTATACAATCTTGTTTCAAAGATATTAAGCCTTTCCTTGTTGACCTTTATATCCAAAAACTCAATTTCAAAATCTGAAAATTTATGTGTGAACTTAAGAAAATGAGTAGTGCTGCACAAATATGCGACAAAATCTTTAAGCTCATCAACAGTGCCATCCCAGAGTAAAAACAGGTCATCCACAAAACTTATATACTATACGACATGTTTACTGAAAGGATTCCCGTCAAAGATAAAGTACAACTCCCATTGGACCAAAGAGAGGTTGGCATAGCTGTTGGCACAAGGAGTGCCCATTGCTACGCCAACCTTCTGTAAATAAAATGCATCACTGAACATGAAAGCATTGTTCTCTAAAATCATCTCAAGTAAATTAGTGATAAGTGATATTTTTACTCTATCCCAATTCCTAAGGGTTAGAAACTTCTCTATGTTAGCTATGCCCCAATTACTGGGGATCACAGTAAACAGTGATTCTATGTCCAAGGTTACTAGTAAACAATCTGTCTTAAGATTCCAAGTTTCACTGTGCAACTTTTGCAAAAACATTTTCATATCTTTCAAAACAATGTGACAGCTCTCTAAAAGTGGATGTAGCTTTTTCTCCACAAAAATGGAGAGAGGTTCAGTGACCCATCCTCTACCTGAGACAATAGGCCTCATGGGGGGAGGTGTCAGATGTTTATGTACCTTTGGCAACCCATATATGTTCGGTATCATAGGATGCTCTACGTGGAAATAGTCGAACAGGGGTTCAGTAATTCTATTTGTTGTAAGTAAATCAAAAATTTAAAAATGTATTTTATCTATAATGCCCTTAATAATCCGGACATTAATACTGACATAAGTGTTAGCATCACTCAATAATATATTCATTTACTGTATATACATGTCTCTGTCCACGACAACCACATTGCCTCCTTTATCTGCTGGTCTAATTTCTATGCCAGACATACTCTTTAGTTCACTTAAGGCAGAACTTTCAGCAATTTACATATTAAAAAAACATAGCATCATTGCATTCAGAGTGTGTTTTATGAATCTCTCTCTCACACAAATCAATAAATGCTTCCACCATAGGAGGTGGTAGTAGAATGAAAGTACTAGGTTTCCTGAGTGTAGCAGTATTCTCAGAACAGGTATTAAACATAACCTTGAGATTCAAGTTGCGACCAAACAATTTCAGATGTTTCAAAGTTTCTACAAGATCCCTGTGCTGAGCAGGGATGAAATTTAGTCCTTTAGAGAGCAGCGAGATATGAGAATCAGTCAGCAAATATGAAGAAATGTTAATAACTAAACTTGCCTTTTCCATCTGCGCTCTTGATTCTCCGGGTGATTCATGCTCTCTAGTCACCGCGGTTGACCTTTCCTGCCCCTGCTCTTCGAGTGGTTCTGTATAGAAAGTGGGTCCTTCAACAAAAAAAATTCATTTGTGTTAGGACCAATAGCTCCATCGGTCTCATTCCTACCTTATTGGTAGGCGTAGTACGTATTCTGGCATCTCTCTCTTTACTAGTATGGAGCTCAGAAACCAAAGGGGGTTCTTGCTGGGGCAAAATACGTAATTGTTCAGTGGTGGTGTTGTTACATCTGTCCTCTAGAGTTGGGATATTTATTTCATTGCACTGAGGTTGGCCTTGTATGGGACTTGTTCCTGGTTGTGCGGAGCTAACTCGATTATTGGTTGCTGGTGTTGTCCTGTTTGCTGGTTGTGAATCAATGTCAGTCCTCTCTCTGGACCATGAGAAGACCACCCCTTTCTTTTTAATCTTGCTGATCCCTCTGTAATTTCGGCATTTTGATAGTCTGCAGTTTCTTGCCGTAAACAGCAATATTGTCATATAGTGAATCAAGCTTATTACAGAATAAGTCTTCCTTAAATTGGTCTAACAACTCATTCTGTAGAACATTTCTCTCACTGAGCAGCTCTCTCTATCTTGCGGAAGAAAAAAGTCAATGATGAGCTGCATATATTTGGTACTCAACTCCAAATTCAGTTGTTGCCAGTGCCATAGTAGCTCAGGATAAGTTGCACCACAGCTGGGCATGGTTAATACTCTCAAACCTCTGGGAACTATATTGAAGTGCAATGATGCTTCAAGATGGAAGCACTGCCATTGCAGGCGCTTGAATTGATAGAGTTTATTTTCAAGCACACAATATTTAGTAATAAAGTTCTCATAGGATTCATCATTATTCAGAATAGGAATAGTCTGTGTTAGGGCATCATTTGATAGTAATTGATTGTTACCATTATGAAGGCTACCATTCCAGCGAAGAGCCTGCATGTGTTCTCCATTGTGTTCTTCATTAAAGTCCTGGTTCTGTCCCATCTCAGTACAGTACAGTACTGGCATGTCCAAGTGAGATCCCAAAACACAATGATGCAAGAAATAAAGACAGTCTCCCACAAGGAAAGTGACCAAAAAGGTAAAAAAAAATAATAAAAATAATCAAAAATAGAAACCTCGGTCACTCACGGCAGGTAAATAAAATGTATATTTATTGTTAAAAGGACCAAAAGTAAGCTCTTTTTTGGTTCAGCATAACCGCTTCATCAGACTTCAGTTGCTAACAGAAAGCATACCCTTTATATAAGCACAATCAAGCAAGCATAAGGTATGTCTGTGTGAATCCACACATCAGAAACCTAATGTTTCAAGCATCTGGATTTAGAAAAGGTTTTAATGAAACTTTACTATTTAGACCAGGGGGCTTAGCCTCTAAACGTATAATCCATTTTTGTTCTATTTCTTCAGTTTTATTACAAAAATCTCCCCCTCTGTTATTTACACCTATATGCTCAATGACAAAAAAATGGAAATCGTGGTCTAACCCTTCTCTCAAAACATGCTGTGCAAGTGCACTACTTTCTTTGCTGTTACGCATGTCCCTGTGATGTTCAAGGATTCTATCCTTCAACATTCGGTTAGTTTTTCCTGTATAGAATGCGAAACAAACTTTGCAGAAACAAAAATAAACCATATTCCTATTTCTGCAATCAGCATAATATTTAAAATCAATCTTAAACTTCATAGAGGGATGTTCAAAGTGATTACCTGTATAAATATGCTTACATGCAGAGCAGTTTCTACATGGATAAGTCCCTGTCCTATCGGATAACATTATGGTACATTTATTAGATTTGTAGCATAGTTGTTTCTTTAAAGAACAATTATTCTTAAAGGAAAAAAGGGGGTATCATGAATTACATCCTTTAATTCCTCTACAGCATGCAGAACATTCCAGTTCTTTTTAATCACTTCACAGGTTCTGTTAATGTCATTCGAAAAGTGAAGAACTACTCTGAGAGGTTCACGATCAATCTGCCTACTATCCACAGTAGTACTGGGATTAATCTCAGTCATGTCACTAAATTACGGTCTACATCTAGAACCTCTTTCATTCCAAGCAACCTTAATACATTCATCTATTTCATGTTCTTTATATCCCCTGTCTAGCAACTCTTGTTTTAGTTCTTTCAGGGCTGTCTCAAGGTATGCATCATTAATATGAATTTGCATTGTCCTATACACTTGTCCTTTTAACACATTCCTTTTAACATATCTTGGGTGCATGCTAGTGTAGTGTAACAGGCTATTCCTTCTGGCCGGCTTCCTATACAGTCTAGTTACAAAGATATTAAGCCTTTCCTTGTTGACCTTTATATCCAAAAACTCAATTTCACAATCTGAAAATGTGTATGTAAATTTAAGAAAATTATACGGATAGTTCAAATTTTTACAGGGAAACGGTGCATTTTTCAAAGATATTCGATATTATTAATGGACACATTTGTATATAATGGATTAGACGAGTTTAAGTAAAAAATTCATAGAAAAAGTACATTCACTAATTCTTATATAGAATATTCTAGCAACCACCCTAGAAAAATTAAATATAATATTTTTAAGGGGCAATGCATAAGGGCGACTTCAGACCATGATGATGTGGTTGAAGAGTTAGGTTTTATTATTAACTTATTCAAAGATAGAAATTACAACGTTGAGATGATGAAAGATGTGAGTGATTATGTTTTAAGCGAAAGGGGTAGAAAATATACACCATTATTGGGAGCTAAGGTCAAGGGAAAACACTTGAATACTGGGAATGCAATAACATCAAAAAATTATAACAGAGCATGTGTAGTAGAGTACGGTCCATACACAGAAAATATTGAGAAAATTCTATCTAGCAGATGGAATGTTTTAGCGGCAGATCAAGAAATCAAGGAGATTGTAGGTTTACAACCCACATTTGTGTACAAAATGGGAAGAAATGTGAAAGGATATTTAGAGAGAGGTATACGAAATAAGGGAACAGAAAATACAAATAAACATACGACCAAATGTGGGGCATGTAATCAATGTTATGTTATAAATGAAAGTGATGGACTGATCCTGAATAACATTAATATAACTAGGATTAGGTTTGTGAAAGGGAATTATGCCACTAGGTATGTGATATATTTGGCCAAGTGCACGGAATGTTTTGGATACTATATAGGAAAAATGGAGCGGTGTTTTAAGAAGAGGATATACGCTCATTTATATAGTATAAGGTCTAAGGATAATAATAATGCACTTTATAGGCATGTAGAGAAATTTGGAACAGAACACAAATTTATTTTTGGTATATTGGAAAATATAGTTCCTGATCCTAGAGGGGGTGATGTTAAAAATATTTTGGCCTGTAGAGAAGTATGGTGGCAGCTTTTCACTGATGCCACCACTCCCCCTGGATTAAATGAGCATATATCTATCAAACCTCTTTTAGATAGAAGAAGATGAGTAGGTCTTGACATTTACTACATAGTCTTTTTAATTCAATATGGTATTTTTAATTCAATATGTATTCACTATACAGTGTTATTGACGTTATTAATTATATGCATTTTCAGATATGTTTGACATTAAATATTTATTTTATTATTTTTATACATTTTCAAAAAATAGTGGAGTTAGATTGAAGTTATTTACATTTTTCTATATAGGTTTATAGGAACTTTGCATATGTGTAGTATGTTGCTTTAAGAATGGTAGTATTGGTTTTAAATTTTGACGCCAACTAAGTTATTTAAACTGTTTGAATATGAATGTATTTGTTCTGATGAAGCTCACATTTTAGTGAGTGAAAGCGCTTAACGTTGTGGAATAAATTGTATCGCTGTTTTTACTTATAACAGTGGATTTTGTTTTCTTTTACTGTTTGGGACATTTGGATGTGCATTTGCAGTTTAGAGTGGTGGTTACAAGGTATCGAGTTGAACTGAAGGCATTCTTACATTTGTTTCATGTATTTTACATAGAAAATCATATAACGTATTTCAAAATAATATGAAAGCTGAAATTTGAAGCTTGGTTATATAAACTTTGAAGCTTTTTACATGTAGAGTGTTATTAGATTCACTATGACTACATGAAATACCTGATTGCATAAATCAAAGTTGAAACCTGAGGGTTTTATTACTGAATCAGTACATTCATTTTTATAGAAAGTAAGGTGGATTTTTCAATATCTTTGAATATGGGAAAGGAGAATGAGATTTACTTTGAACACTTTGTAAATTTTGAATAAAATATAGACTGCAATTATTTTTTAACTCTATAGAAATAGTAAGACATTCTCTTTGACCTCAGTAATGTGCATATTTTATGAATTAGTTTAATAAGCTAATGCTTTTTTAAAATACTTTGATATTTGATGTCTTGAGTATTACAAAAATTTGAAATATGGGCAGTTGTACTTTAAAAACTAATTCAGAGCTTTTTGTTAGAGCTATAAAATCTGTGTGTGTGTGTGTGTGTGTGTGTGTGTGTGTGTGTGTGTGTGTGTGTATTTTGACATTTTAACTATATATATATATATATATATATATATATATATATATATATATATATATATATGTACATTTATCACTCTTTTGTATTATAGTTGTATGATAAGATTACCTGTGACTTTTAAGTTTACAGATGTCTTTATCTCTTCAGGTTCCACTCTGTTATACTTATTATTTAGAGATCTAGTTATAATAATGTTGAATAAGCAAGTAATTTAGGAATATTAAATAGGTAATTTATACTACTATTAGATAAAAAGCTATACAATATCCTGTTTGTAAGATTATTTAATGTCTATGATTAATATAATAGGATTATTAAGCTTGTATGTAGTAATGGGGGGATAGCATTAGATGGCAAAATATATAAAGTAATATTCTCTTATTATTATGACCTATATAGAATATTATATTAATTATTTGTAAGTCACAGTAGCTTTTGTTTGTGTTTTTAGATGCATTTTTAGGTGTTGCTAAATAGACCAATGGTTTAGTAGTTTGACTATTCAATAGGCATACTAGGAACTTTGGTATCCTTGGTAGATTGTGTTTTATTAGTATTATATATAGTTACAGTTGTGGACATCTCTTTGTTTTTGCTATTTTTGAATCTTAGCAGTTTAGTTTGTAGAAAGGAATAATTAAAAAAAACTGGAGTGTCAAGATATTGTCAGAGGACTAAGTTAGAGTCTTATATATAATTAAATTAATATGGTGGATAAATGAGTCATATTATCTTTTAAAAGAAATCTTTTGAAATTCACAGTACGGATAGTTTTAATCTGTTATCTATTAATGTAACTTGACTAAGTAATGGCAACAGAAAAACATCACTAATGAGATATCTAAAATTAAATAGAGGAGACATTATATTCTTGCAAGAGGCTAACTTGCTAGATAAATATATAAAATATTTAAATAACTTAGGTTATAAAATGTTATCATCTGCTTCTTTTATCAAAAAAGAGGAGAGAAACTGCTATACTTTGCAGAAAATCCACTGCAATGCCTAAAGTCTTGGATTCCTTTAATGATCCTAAAGGAATTTATACATTTGTAATAAGTAAATATAATGGGAAACTCTGTACATTACCTAATTTTTACTGGATCCTTGGAATTTGTGCATGAGTGGCTAAAGATCACTTAAAATTACTGCAAAGTCATTGGAAGGGTAGTTTAATTTTATCAGGGGATTTTTAACTGCATATCCTGTATAAAAGATACAAGTAAGCAAAAGAAAGCTAAAATACTGTCATCATCTGATACATAGATGGGATTAGTAATAATGATTTAGTTGATTTACTACTAAAAGCAGAAGATAAGTTGTTATTCTTTACTCATTATTCTTATTCATATGGGACGTAAATTAAAAATTATAGGATTTATGCCTCTAAGGTTTTACTCAATAAAGTGAATTATTTTAAAACTATTCCATTTCCTCTATCTGATCATAATACACTAAGTATTAATATGGTAATGGATATAAGGAAATGTCAGATTATTTATAGAATCCCAGTATATATGATGACATTAAAAGAGTTTAAGAGTTACCTTAAGGAACAAATCAAGGATTGTTTTATCTTTGAATGATAATGATTAGGTTAGACTTCTTAAAAATGCATATTAAAGATAGAATGGGAAGATAGGCTAGTAATAAAATGGAAGAATGGGATAAAGGGTTGTTAGAAATAAAAAATGAAATATGTAAACTGAGGTTTGAATAACAAACAAAGAAATGAGATACTACTGAAATAATTAAAAACATTAATGACACAATATAGAACAGTTTTAACACATAAAGTGGAGACATCTTTAGGAAAATCAAAGTTGCATAGTTATGTGATGAATTCAAAAATCTACATAGCTTAGCCAATGGAAAATATTAAGCAAAAATGCACAAATCAGTAATATCCAAAATCTTCACAATAATAATTTAACTTGAGATACAGAGGAAATGCTTAATGTTTAAAATACAAATCCTTGAGTATCTTAATAAAGATGAAAATAATAATCATTATAATTATAAACTTGACAATTATTTAAAGAAAAATATTACTTGTAAAGTAAATGACCAACAAATATCTCAGCTGAACAAGCCTATTACCATAATAGATGTTAAATAAGCATTAGAAAGGTAAAAACAGCAAAACTCAAGGGTTAGATTGTTTAAGTATGGAATTACATAGTCTGTTTCTGCTAAGTATTTTAGAATTACTGAGTGACATTTTCAGGATCATTCAGGGTGACAAAATAATTCTTCCCTCATGGAAATTTTCTGTAATCTCCCCTATACTTAAAAAAGGAAAGGATAATAAGTTAGATCTTCATATAGACCTATTTCATTATTAAATATAGTCTATAAAATATTTACTTCCATTTTTGCCACAACATTAAGAGATATAGTAGATACATTAATTAATAAAGACCAAACAAGATTTATAGTCACTAGATTAATGTATAATAATATAAAAAGCATAGAAACTATCTTACATTTAGCAAATGGAATGAACAAGAAATTGGCCCTAATTTGCTTAGATATTGAGAGTGCTTTTGATTCTGTAGATTGGAACTGCTTGCTTAAAACTTTAGAAGCATATGCATTTCTAGAACAGTTTATTGAAATATTATAAAAACTATGTAGAGACTCTAAAGCATATGTTAAAATTGGATCTTATATTTCTGAAGGATTCACTTTAAACAAAGGCACAAAACAAGGGTGTTTCTTGTCCCCTTTATTATTTGTGTTAGTTATTGAACCCTTAGCAAATAGCATAAGAAGCAAAGAAAAAATTGATAGATTCTCAATTGATAGAGATTATCAATCTAAAATACAGCTTTTGGCAGATGACATTTTACTAATTGTAGGAGATTTAAATTATTCAATCAAAGAAATAGATGAGGAAATTGAACATTTTCAAGAAGTATCGCTGCTGAAATTTAATAGCAATAAAACTGAAACTTTACTGTTAAATCAATTAATAGAAAGTAAGTTTATGTATAAATATAAATATATTTGGGACAGAAAATAATTAAAATATTTAGGAATAAAAATCTATCCAGGTGTAAGATTATTAATAATAATTTTGAAAAAATAATTGAAGTGTTACTTCTTATTAAAAATGGAATGGATTTTTTTTTACTTTTGAGGAGAGGTAAGTGCTTATTAAAATGATTATATTACCCAAGATTGTATACATATATATATATATATATATATGTATATATATCATTCAAAAGCTTTAATAACCGACAAAAAAAGATTTAAAGAAAATGGAAAAAATGCTAACTTCATTCTTATGGTATCCTAAAAATCTGAGAATTGCTTAGAAAAATCATATACGATTATGTGAGTATGGTAATATTAACTTCTATGATGTAGAATCTTATTCTATTGTTACAAGTTTTAACTCTATTATACTTTGGCTAGACTCAACCTTCACTAGTCAATAGGAAACCATCCAGGAGCAGATTATAATAAATTCTTATATGTTTATTAAAGATAATAAATTAGAAATATTTAATAATCCTTTCATCTGTTTAACAACATTTACCTTAGAAGGCAATTCATTTCAATCTTTAGACTCTGCATATATGAAATCAATTCTTGAAACAGTTAAGAAATATGTTTTTAAAACTCCATTAATATCAAAATGGAAATTTTTGAGTTTTCCTATTGCACATACCTCTAGATTTAGGAAAACTCAGAACAATGTTAAAATGAATTTACTAAAAAGTAATGGATTATTATTATGGTCTGATTGTTTAGAAAAAGGAAAAGCTAAGTCCCTGCAATACTTAATGAAAGAATATAAGCTGGATGATTCTGCTAACCAGTTAATATTATCCATTAGTAAGAAATTAAATGACAGAATGTTATTCCACCATTATATGAATATATGAATGCTGTTATTGAAGGATGATTGACATACAAAGGAAGCTTGTCTAAGCTATATAAGCAAACTATAAATAATAGTTGAAAGACTTGATAAGACTGTAGTATACTGGAATTAACTGAAAACAACTGAAATGAGACTGGAATAAATGTCTTTATTTGTTAATTACTTACACGTGTGCTGAATAGTTGCAAGTCTCTCCTTTATGGGACAAGTCTTGTACATTTTTGAATTAATTCTGCACACACTGTAGTTCAGTTAAGAATACTTTATTTTGTACAGTGGAGGTAGATGTTAACAATATTTGAATACTGTATCCAATAACAGTGCTGATAAATATATCCAAAGTTTCTGCACATATGTTTTGATTCTGCTAAATAATATAAACTAAAATAGTCTTTTCCACCTGAATAGTATCATTAATGCTGGATAGTTGACCCAACTTTGGTACTCAGGCTAGAGTTTCTATATTGCAAAGACCTTTTGGATATCAGTCCAAAAACTAACATAACTGACTCAATTGCCTGTGTCTGAAGTATTTCCTTATAGTACCAAAACCTAATGCTCTAAACATTTCATTAGCGTTGCTTTTCAGGCCTCATCTTGCAGATGCCTAACAGTGCCTGTCTACTCTTTGTCTACTATTCCATTGCAAGTACACATATCTTCCCCTTGAGAAAAGAACATTCTGTAGCTTTCCCTTGAGAATTGATACTTATGCACATCTCATGCTTTGCCAACAAGATTATCTTTTCCTTTCTACTGAACTGTTTTTCCCTGAAACTGAATGCATACATGAAAACACAAGTCTGACTCTATATTGTCAGGTCTATTGTTCTAACTTATGCCTAACAGCTACTTTAAAGTGAAAACGCTCAATCTAACAATAATAATAACTTATGCAAAATTCTGGAACATTTAAATAATGGTGGACTGAGTGACTTAATAGATGGCAAGAATAAAACTTTGATATGTAAATCAGTTACTCAAACCTATTCAAGTTTATACTGGAAAGTTTTTATGTGGAAGTATATACATAGAATGTATATCTCTATGTAAATCTCTAAGTTTAGTAAAATGACTTCAGTTTTTTGTAGATGTGTTAAGATGTAAAAGCTGATTGGACACACGTTTATGTATTGTGAAAAATTAAACTATATTGGGAAGAGATAAGCATGTTTTTAAAGGGGTTATGGTCTGATAATTGTTCTTTAACTATATCAGTAATACTAATAAATGTTCTACTTCCTGTATCTGTAAAAGCCAAAGAACAAAAACTATTTTGGGCTGTCTTGGCAGTTGCCAGAAAAATTATTACAAAAATGTGAAATTGAACTTAGTTCCTACATTCAAAGAATTTTTAAATTTAACAAAAATACTATGTAAAACTGAAAAAGAAGTGATCAGTAATAACATTTATGAATCATAGTAAGACCTTTAGTTGTTGGGCTAATTTTGAAATGTTGCTAATGAAATACCAAGAATCTTAATGTGTTAATTGTATAATATTACCTTGATTATTCAATGTATTCCTGTCATTGTATAACAATATGTGAAGTTGAATTTCTTCCTTTCTATGTATGTATGTATATATATATATATCTATATATATATATATATATATATATATATATATATATATATATATATATATAGTAAATATGTTAAATTAATAGAAAATTTCTTATTAAAAAAAAGAAAAAAGAAGTCCAGGAATTCATCAAAAGAAAGAAGGAGAGCAGGAAAAAGTGGGAAGGCTAGGAACAAATAATGGTTGGCTAACAAAGAAGATAAGAAAGGAGTTCCAATAGCAAAGAACATGGCATCAGAGACACTCTACCAGCTTCTGGAAATTTACTCAGTAGGTGGCACAAAGAAAGTATATCATTTTCCAAGAGAAAGACAGAAAGATAAAGAAGATAATCAGGCACACTTCATAAGGGATGCCAGCAACAACCTACTCACCAGTCCACAAGACATCAAAGGCAGATGGAAGGAGTACTTCCAGCAGCTTTTGAATGAAGAAAAACCCTCAGAAGCTATAATTCTCCAGACACAGCCGATTATGAGAGAAAAAGAGGAGCCCACCCTAAAAGAAGTAAGAATAGTGATAAGGAAAATGAAGTCTGGGAAAGCAGCAGGCTCAGATGAAGTCACAGCACATATGATAAAGATGCTGGGTGAGACAAGGGAGAAATGGTTCCTGAGGGTAGTCATAACAGTCTGGAGAGAAAGGCGTATCCCGGATGATTGGAAAATAAGGATACTCATTCACTTCACTGTAAGTATCTTCGAGCATGCACTCAAGTGGTAGGCATTGTCAGACTCCACAGTGATGCAGAGCACTGGCCCCGTTGTCCAGCGAGGTTATGGTTAGGTGATTACATATGACTTCATTTCTCAGATGCTAGGAAATGCAGAAAGTACAGTTTAACAACCTGAACTGTGACCCCTATGACACTCTGCTAGCAGATGAAATCCCCCAGATAAACAAAATGAATGAGCAAGTCTCATTAAATGGGGGTGCTTGATGGTGAGCAGGTATAGGGCAAAATCCACATAGAAAAAAATTAGAGATATACATGTCCAGAGTAGCCATATTTTGGATTGTAAAGCCAGGATGTTTGTAAAGTCAAAGGCCATAACATTTACTTGATCATCAATAAATAACCTGCACTCATTGCAAGCATTCTTAACCCTGGAAGAAACTGACATGTTTCAGTCACAGAAAGCTGGTTCAAAGCTGCGGAGACCGCCCCAGCCATACCAGGTTACTCATGCTATCATTCATTCAGACCCTAAACAGTGGGCACCAAAACAAAAGGATGTGGAGTTGCAATATGTATAAAAGACATACATACCTCTGGGCAGGTCAAACAGTATGATGCACAGGAAATACTCCAGGTGCAGTTAACAATTGAAAAGAACCCTATTCATATCATAGCTATACAGGTCTCCAACCCTGACTCAAGATGCACACTCCACCTTTTTGTACCTCTTCGAATCTATCAAGATTCAACCCTTTACCCTGATCCTGGGTGACTTTAACTATCCAGCCATAGATTGGAAGAAATATTCATGCCAAAACACAAATGCCCAGAGATTCCTTGATTTTGTTAATGCAAATACCTTGTACCAGTTGGTTGACACCCCCACAAGAGGTGAAAATATCTTGGACATGGTATTAACCAACATGAGTTAACTACTGCAGCATCCATACAGTGTCATCATCCCTGGTAAGATCTGACAACAAAGCAGTCACTTTCAAAGTCACCATCTCTCCCAAGCCCCCCCCCCCCCCCAGCTAGGGTCAAACAAAACAACTTCTCCAAAGCTGATTACAGCCTCCTGAAGGAATGTATAAACAGCTTCACAGCCCCCCCCCCCCCCCACAGGAACTGGCACATATGTCCAAACCTACACCAAACTACTATATGAGCATTTATATAGCTGCATGGAATAAGGAATACCGGATAGGATAAAATCCTCCTCATCAAGGAATAGTAAACCATGTGGTAGACATTTACAATAAATAAACTCTATAATAAAAGGAAAATATTGTTGTGCAGGACCAAGAAGGAGCAGGTGTCTAATTGGAAGCAATCTCTCCTTAGCCTGAACAAGCAAATTAGAGCACTAGTGAAATCCTCCAAAGCTAACTTCGAGTCCAAACTGGCCACATCTACTAAAGACAGTCATAAGGCTTTCTTCACATATGTCTACATTCTTAAGGGAAGTACCCTGATCTACTCCGAACTGTTGGTCAAGGACACCACATACACAAACTCTGTAGATATAGCCAACCTGCTGGCAGACAGGTTCAGCGAAAACTTCACTCCTCTGTCCCCCATCAGTAAAACAGGACATCCCCAGTACCTGCCCCCCCCCCCTTATCTCTAGGGAGCAAGTCATCACTGCCCACTCAAAGGCAAAAAATACAGCTTCCATGGGACCCGATAACATCCCAGGCTGCATACTACATGAACTCAGGCAGGAACTTGCAGCACCATTAGGCACCCTATTCAACCAAAGCCTCAGTACCCGCTTCATCCTAACCAAGTGGAGGACAGCTACTGTCATTCCTATGCACAAAGGTGGATATACTTCTCAGAGATAAAGGCCAAATCTAGTGGGCTATGGGTGACCAAGTTTGCAGATGACTGCAAGATGGGTGCTGTCATCAATTCCCCTAGTGATGTGGACATCCTCCAAGAGGGTCTCACCCAAACAAATGACTGGTGCCAGAAACATGGCCTCAAATTGATTGCCAAAAAATGCATCATTATCCCTTTTGGGGAGAATGACATCCCCACAAATTATCACATTGATAATAAGGCACTAAGCATGCAATCAGTCGTGAGGGACTTGGGCACCCAGGTTGATAGCAAACTGACTTTTGACCACCATACTGCCTCCATCATACAGAAAGCATTCTACATGGCCTACCTCATTAGTAAGGGTATTTCATCCAGGGACAAGGTGGTCATAACATCCCTGTATTCATCCCTTATAAGACCCATTATTGAGTGCAATGCCCCTTTTGACATGTACCTCACAAAGCATATGCAGCAGGTGGAGAGACCACAGAGGTTCCTCACCCGGATAATCTAGGGCCTCAAGCATCTACCCTACACAGATAGGCTAAAAGCCCTGTCCCTCTACTCACTCTCCTACAGACTCATCAGAGGTGACCTCTGTCTGGCATACAAAACAATCTCAAACCCAGCCCTGATGGGACTGCTGCATATCTGCAAGTCAAGCTCTACTCAAGTAACCCACACACATGACCTCAACCTCATCTATGACATCAATAGGACTTCTTGGCATTACAGATTTGTGTCCCAGAGACTCCCCCTTTTGTGGAGTAGACTTCTTCTCCAGATAAAGCAAAGTACCTCGTTAAACCTTTTTAAGTGCAATCTGGATAACTGGATGGAGAACAGAAAATACACCCTGGGATTCCACCTGTGTCCCTGCTTGATAACGGTATAGGGTGCTGACTTGTTGGAACATGGGCTAAATTCTTGGCTAGGCTTGTAAGGGCCTCAGGGCCAATAGCCTAGTAACTTCCTATGATCCTATGATAATTGTTAATATAGCCTATCAGGATGGGGCAATGCATGTACTTTAAAGCAAATTGTCCAAGAGCACTGTCTAGTTAAGAGACTTGCTCAGAGTCACACAGTAGGAAAATGGAGGCTAAATGAATCAAACCCTGGACAACGACAAACAGCTAATTAACAACTCATAGCTTTAGTCCTCTTGACTGACTACTAGGCTCAACTGTTTGTGTCACTTACAGTCAAATAGTAGAGCTATACACAGTAATAAAGCAGGCAAGTGGGCATCTTTGGGGAAGCAGTCTGTAAAATAACTGACAGATGCAATATCTTGTTAGGAGCAGTGTGTGTGTGTGTGTGTGTGTGTGTGTGTGTGTGTGTGTGTGTGTGTGTGTGTGTTTGTGTGTGTGTGTGTGTGTGTGTGTGTGTGTGTGTGTGTGTGTGTGTGTGTGTGTGTGTGTGTGTGTGTGTGTGTGTGTGTGTGTGTTTGGGGGGGTGGATTAGGGTGACTTCCACACACCCCGAAAATAATGAGCAAAGCTGCAAATATTGAATCTGGGAAACTCACTGCACACCAGGTATAGCTCTTTAGCTACGTGCCTTAATGGCACACAAAGTTGGGGGAGCAATAGGCATCAGAGATTACTCTGTATAACATGCCTGAAAGGTACTTAAACACAACATGGGTCAGTGTGTTAACACTAGACACCAGGGTATTAGAGTGTTATGTCATGCCTTATTGGCATTTAAAACCTAACATTGATGAGCTGTGGAGAAAATGAGGCTAATAAAGTGTTTCAATGAGCCGCTGTATGAAGTAGCAAAATGCTTCTGATGGCGTAGGCTGCCTCAGATGACTTGAGGTAGGCTGACTGATTACTTAAAGTACAGAAGAAAGTAATGATAGGTACGAGCATGGGAACAAGTTTTTTTATTTCATTCTTTTAATATCTTACTTATTGTTAGCACAATGCATACCACATAGTATGGTAAGGATTTTAAGGACTTTTATGTGTGTGTGTGTGTGTGTGTGTGCGTGTGTGTGTGTGTGTGTGTGTGTGTGTGTGTGTGTGAGTTAATGGATTGTACACGATTTTCTGACAACAGAGAGCTGAGAAGATACATTCTTTTGTTGAGTTATGTCTTTATTCATTTATTCGATTCTAATCAAAGTTCTGTGGTATACAGTGACAGTCATAAAACTGGCTGCAATAGACCGCTGTGTCTGTGTATAATATACAAAAATATGTATGTCATGGGGATAAAGATGATCTCAGCTGTCCCTGATTATGCAGAATGTCACTGATTCTGCCTCTTATTTTGGTCTGTTCTTTGTAATATTTATGTTTTTCCTGAGTAATCAGTGAAAATTGCAGTCCATAAATAATGATAGACATGAGTTTTAAACTTAATAGCCATCAAAAAAAGCATGCTAATGCAAAGGTCTGCTGTTCTAACAATCTTCTAAGTAAAGGGAATACCTTTCTGATTTTGGCCCTTTGCACACCATTATTTTTTAGCTTTCTCCTTGGTTATTTAGAGGTAATTTAGGGGGTTACAGTCGGTTATACACTGTATTCTGGCAGCAGTGAGATGAGAAGACACATTCCTCTGTGGTAGTTATATATGTTTTTATTCATTAGTTTAATTACAATCAAACATCTAAGGTTATAGTCACAGGCATACAAGTGGCTATAATTGATGGCCGTGTGTGTGTGTGTGTGTGTGTGTGTGTGTGTGTGTGTGTGTGTGTGTGTGTGTGTGTGTGTGTTAAATTATTGTGGGAACTATTATTTTTATTTTATTACAGTCTGATATATAATACATATTTAGTCAATAAATGTATTGCTAATTGCTGGATGGAGAGCTGCTGGTTAGGTTGTGGCAGTTTGGACAGGATAACTGTTATAGTAGCTGATCATTGGCACATTGGTACAATGAGTGGTACTGTTGTCTTACAGCAAACTGATTCTGTGGTTGAGTTTTTGGCTGTAAATTTTTTTTTCTGGAGTCTGAAAATGCTCCATGTCTGTGTCTAGGTTTTTTCCAGAAGCTCTAGTTTCATCCCACAGAGTCTCACATGTATAATGTATATAATATATGCCTGTGACAGTATGTGATTTTACTTTCATCCCAGTTTAAAACTAGAGAGTGCAAAGAAGGCAGCTGCGGTATCTGTTTTTGAAGGGGTAGGAAGGCAGGCACTATTCCCAGACAGGATTTATATATTCTTGCAAGCATTTGTCATCTTAGTTTATTGGGAACTATATTTTTAGCTTTGAACATTATGCTTTAGACAAAGTTTATTTTT